>NC_088405.1:100207669-100210169 GCF_034236695.1 Oncorhynchus nerka
CAGGACTAGTAAAGATCTAGTGGTCCTCTACTACAGGACTAGTAAAGGTCTAGTGGTACTCTACTACAGGACTAGTAAAGGTCTACCTGTCCTCTACTACAGGACTAGTAAAGGTCTAGTGGTCCTCTACTACAGGACTAGTAAAGATCTAGTGGTCCTCTAATACAGGACTAGTAAAGATCTAGTGGTCCTCTACAGCAGTGTAATGGCTTGGGGGTAGAAGCTGTTCAGCAGTGTAATGGCTTGGGGGTAGAAGCTGTTCAGCAGTGTAATGGCTTGGGGTTAGAAGCTGTTCAGCAGTGTAATGGCGTTGGGGTAGAAACTGTTCAGCAGTCTGATGGCTTGGGGGTAGAAGCTGTTCAGCAGTCTGATGGCTTGGGGGTAGAAGCTGTTCAGCAGTGTAATGGCTTGGGGGTAGAAGCTGTTCAGCAGTGTAATGGCTTGGGGGTAGAAGCTGTTCAGCAGTGTAATGGCTTGGGGGTAGAAGCTGTTCAGCAGTCTGATGGCTTGGGGGTAGAAGCTGTTCAGCAGTATAATGGTTTGGGGGTAGAAGCTGTCCAGCAGTCTGATGGTTTGGGGGTAGAGGCTGTTCAGCAGTCTGATGGTTTGGGGGTAGAACCTGTTCAGCAGTCTGATGGTTTGGGGGTAGAAGCTGTCCAGGAGTCTTTTGGTCACATACACTCCGATACCACTTGCCATGCAGTAGCAAAGGGAGTCTATGACTTGGGTGGCTGGATCTTTGACAATTTTTGGGGCTTTCTTCTGACACCACCTGCTATAGAGGTCCTGGGTGGCAGGGAGTTCTGCCCCCAGTGATGTACTTGGTCGGACACACTACCCTCAGTAGCGCCTTGCGGTCGGAGGCCAAGCAGTTGCCATACCAGGCGGTGATGTAGCCAGTCAGGATTCTCTCGATGGTGCAGCTGTATAACGTTTTGAAGATCTGATGGCACATGCCAAATCTTTTCAGCCTCCTGAGGGGGAAGAGGCATTGTCGTGCCCTCTTCATGTCTGTGTTGGTGTGTTTGGACCATGATAGATACTTAGTGATGTGGACACCAAGGAACTTGAATCGTTCGACCCGCTCCACTACAGCTCTGTCGGTAGTCGTTTAGACAAGTTTCCTTGGCATTCTTAGGCACTATGGTGGTTTGCTTGAAACATGTAGGTATTACAGACTGGGATAGAGAGAGGTTGAAAATGTCAGTGAAGACACTTGCCAGCTGGTCAGTGAATTCTGGTAATCCGACTGGCCCCGCGTCCTTGTGAATGTTTTCATGCTCTATGTAACCTTCCTGGTAATCCGACTGGCCCTGCGGCCTTGTGAATGTTGACCTGTTTAAAGGTCTCACTCACATCAGCTATGGAGAGCATGATCATACAGTCGACCGGAACAGCTGGTGCTCTCATGTATGGTTCAGTGTTGCTTGTCTGGAAGTGAGCATAGAAGGCATTTAGCTCGTCTGGTAGGCTTGCATCACTGGGCTGGGTTTCCTTTTGTAATCCATAATAGTCTGCAAGCCCTGCCACATCCGACGAGCATCAGAGTCGGTGTAGTATGATTCGATCTCAGTACTGGTTTAACGCTTTGCCTGTTTGATGGTTCGTCGGAGGTCGTAGATGGATTTCTTATGCTCCTCCGGATTAGTGTCCTGCTCCTTGAAAGCGGCAGCTCTAGCCTCTAGCTCAGTGCGGATGTTGCCTGTAATCCATGGTTTCTGGTTGGGATATGTACGTACCGGTCACTGTGGTGATGACGTCGTCGATGCACTTAGTAATGAAGCCGTTGACTGATGTGGTAAACTGCTCAATATTATCGGATGAATCCTGGAACATTTACCAGTCTGTGCGAAACAGTCCTGAAGTTTAGCATCCGTTTCGTTGGACCACTTCTGTGTTGACCGAGTCAATGGTACTTCCTGTTTGAAATTTTGCTTGTAAGCAGGAATCAGGAGGGTAGAGTTATGGTCTGATTTGCCAAATGGAGAGCGAAGGAGAGCTTTGTATGCGTCTCTGTGAGTGGAGTAAAGGTGCTTGTAGAGGTTTTATCCCTCTAGTTGTAACATGCTGGTTGAAATGAGGTCAAACGGTTTTCCTGCATTAAAATCTCCGGCGGCCTCTGGATAAGCATTTGCTTGTGACCTTTATAGAGCTCATTGAGTGTGGTCTTAGTGCCAGTATCAGTTTGTGGTGGTAAATAGACAGCTATGAAAAATCTTGACTCTATTGGTAAATAGTGAGGTCAACAGCTTATCATGAGGTATTCTAACTCATTCGAGCAGAACCTTGAGACCTTAATATTAGAGATTACGCACCAACTGTTGTTAATAAAGAGACACACACCTCTCCCACTGATCTTACCGGATTGTGCCACACACACACACACACACACACACACAACCCTACCCCCACACACACACACACACACACACACACACACACACCTCCACCTGATCTTACCGGACTGTGCCACACACATACACACAACCCTACCCCTTCC
>NC_088405.1:100215169-100297669 GCF_034236695.1 Oncorhynchus nerka
TGACTCAACTCCAGCCACTTTAATAATGGAAAGATGGATGTAATACATGTATCACTAGCCACTTTAAACAATGCCACTTTATATAATGTTTACATACCCTACATTACTCATCTCATATGTATATGTATATACTGTACTCTATACAATCTACTGCATCTTTATGTAATACATGTATCACTAGTCACTTTAAACAATGCCACTCTATATAATGTTTACAAACCCTACATTACTCATCTCATATGTATATACTGTACTCTATATCATATACTGCATCTACTGCATCTTTATGTAATACATGTATCACTAGCCACTTTAAACTATGCCACTTTATGTTTATATACCCTACATTACTCATCTCATATTGTCACACCCTGACCATAGTTTGCTTTGTATGTTTCTATGTTTTGTTTGGTCAGGGAGTGATCTGAGTGGGCATTCTATGTTACATGTCTAGTTTGTCTATTTCTATGTTTGGCCTGATATGGTTCTCAATCAGAGGCAGGTGTTAGTCGTTGTCTCTGATTGGGAACCATATTTAGGTAGCCTGTTTGGTGTTGGGTTTTGTGGGTGATTGTTCCTGTCTCTGTGTTTGCACCAGATAGGGCTGTTTTGTTTTTTCACATGTCTTGTTATGTTAGTTTGTTCATGTGTAGAGTCTTTATTAAAGAACCATGAATAGAAACCACGCTGCATTTTGGTCCGCCTCTCCTTCACCACAAGAAAACCGTTACACATATGTATATACTGTACTCTATACCATCTACTGCATCTTGCCTATGCTGTTCGGCCATCGCTCATCCATATATTTATATGTACATATTCTAATTCATTCCTTTACACTGGTGTGTATAAGGTAGTTGTTGTGAAATTGTTAGGTTAGATTACTTGTTAAATATTACTGCATATAGAAGCACAAGCATTTCGCTACGCTCGCATTAACATCTGTTAACCATGTGTATGTGACAAATAACATTTGATTTGATTTGACTTATTAGGGGCGTGTTTTACAGGTAGATCTTATCGGCCACCCGTGAGAGTAAATGTTTAATCCTGTTCGTCATGTTAAATTTACATACTGAAACTTTAATTTGCTTACATTTTTTAAATTGTTTGATCAGAACAGATTAACAGGAATATAATTGACTCTCACGGGTGGCTAAAAATAACTATCTGAAAGCCACGACCCTACTAAACTACGCCCCCAGTCTTCTGATCTGACCCGCTGGTATATATCTCAATAACCCAACCCTGCTCTTTGTAAACACTCGTTGGAGGTGTGGATGTGTGGAGGTCATGGTTGACAGTGGTTATTCTTGGAAAAAGCTTTACTTTGAAATCGAGCTCATCTCTTCCATTTTGAGAGTTACTTGGCAATTGAAAGTGTTTTGGAAACCTCAGAATCTGATCTTTCTGATACTGTATAGAAATCAAAATGTCTTATCTTCTGATACTGTATAGAAATCAAAATGTCTTATCTTCTGATACTGTATAGAAATCAAAATGTCTTATCTTCTGATACTGTATAGAAATCAAAATGTCTTAATACTGTATAGAAATCAAAATGTCTTATCTTCTGATACTGTATAGAAATCAAAATGTCTTATCTTTCTGATACTGTATAGAAATCAAAATGTCTTATCTTTCTGATACTGTATAGAAATCAAAATGTCTTATCTTCTGATACTGTATAGAAATCAAAATGTCTTATCTTCTGATACTGTATAGAAATCAAAATGTCTTATCTTTCTGATACTGTATAGAAATCAAAATGTCTTATCTTCTGATACTGTATAGAAATCAAAATGTCTTATCTTCTGATACTGTATAGAAATCAAAATGTCTTATCTTTCTGATACTGTATAGAAATCAAAATGTCTTATCTTCTGATACTGTATAGAAATCAAAATGTCTTATCTTTTGACTCTGCAGGATGATTTGGTAAAAGTCCTTGTTTGGGGGGGAAAGAATGATACACACACACACATATATTGTTCAAATTATGTGACTGGAACGAATTGCAAAAATCGCTGAAGTTGGAGAATTTTATCTCCCTCACCAACTTTAAACATCAGCTATCCGAGCAGCTAACCGATCGCTGCAGCTGTACATAATCTATTGGTAAATAGTCCACCCATTTTCACCTACCTCATCCCCATACTGTTTTTATTTATTTACTTTTCTGCTCTTTTGCACACCAATATCTCTACCTGTACATGACCATCTGATCACTTATCACTCCAGTGTTAATCTGCAAAATTGTAATTATTCGCCTACCTCCTCATGCCTTTTGCACACATTGTATATAGACTCCCCCTTTTTTTCTCTACTGTGTTATTGACTTGTTAATTGTTTACTCCATGTGTAACTCTGTGTTGTCTGTTCACACTGCTATGCTTTATCTTGGCCAGGTCGCAGTTGCAAATGAGAACCTGTTCTCAACTAGCCTACCTGGTTAAATAAAGGTGAAATAAAATAAAAATAAAAATATAACTAATTATACAACAAATTCTGCTTTGTGATATTGATCATTTGAACAATATACATATATATAAATATACTATAATACTACTACTACCACTACTACTACTACTACCACTACTACTACTACTACCACTACTACTACTACTACTACTACTAATTTGAACAATATACATATATATAAATATACTATAATACTACTACTGCTACTACTACTACTACCACCACTACTACTAATTTGAACAATATTGTCACGTTCTGACCTTAATTTCCTTTGTTTTGTATTTATTTAGTATGGTCAGGGCGTGAGTTGGGTGGGTTGTCTATGTTTGTTTTTCTAGGTTTTGGGAATTTCTATGTTTCGGCCTAGTATGGTTCTCAATCAGAGGCAGGTGTCATTAGTTGTCTCTGATTGAGAATCATACTTAGGTAGCCTGGGTTTCACTGTTGTTTTGTGGGTGATTGTTTCCGTGTCTGTGTTTGTTCGCCACACGGTACTGTTTCGGTTTTGTTCACGTTTATTGTTTTGTATTCATTGAGTGTTCAGTTCATGTTTTTAAATAAACAACCATGGACACTTACCACGCCGCATCTTGGTCCTCTGATCCGTTTCGCCTCTCCTCTTCGGAAGAAGAGGAGGAAAACCATTACAAATATACATATATATATAAATATACTATAATACTACTACCACTACTACTACTACCACTACTACTACTACCACTACTACCACTACTACTAATTTGAACAATATACATGAGTGTTAAACAGACATATTTAGGTAAAAGTCAAGGTCGGAGGGCGATATGACTAAAATGGCAGAGATATTTCAATCTGACTCAGTCTGTCTTTCTAGTGTTAAAGAAAACAACCCATCTAAGTGGTCCAATGCCTGAAACCCAGCAGTTTGGTAAACCAAACAACCAATCAGAGTGCATCTCTGATAATCAGATTAGCATGGGACCGTGGCCCTATAAGGGCCCTGGAGTTGTTTGGTGTGTGTGTGTGTGTGCGTGTGTCCTTCCTTGTGGTGTTATCACACAAGCCCAAACCAGACAGCCTCAACCCTATGTTGTCCTGTCTACCTCGAGGGCTGATTCCATTCTAATCAACCCTATGGTGTCCTGTCTACCTCGAGGGCTGATTCCATTCTAATCAACCCTATGGTGTCCTGTCTACCTCGAGGGCTGATTCCATTCCAATCAACCCTATGGTGTCCTGTCTACCTCGAGGGCTGATTCCATTCTAATCAACCCTATGGTGTCCTGTCTACCTCGAGGGCTGATTCCATTCCAATCAACCCTATGGTGTCCTGTCTACCTCGAGGGCTGATTCCATTCCAATCAACCCTATGGTGTCCTGTCTACCTCGAGGGCTGATTCCATTCTAATCAACCCTATGGTGTCCTGTCTACCTCGAGGGCTGATTCCATTCTAATCAACCCTATGGTGTCCTGTCTACCTCGAGGGCTGATTCCATTCCAATCAACCCTATGGTGTCCTGTCTACCTCGAGGGCTGATTCCATTCTGATCAACCCTATGGTTTCCTGTCTACCTAGAGGGCTGATTCCAATCCAGAAAAGCAGTGACTACCCATATCCCTTCCCCCCCACTGATAATCACATTACTTGTACACCATGGCCCTTACAGGAAAAAAACTTTCACATGACATGATGTGAAAACGTGTTTTTAGGAACTCTTCACGTGTGTATTGTCATGGTATCACATGTTGTTTTACTTGTTATCACATTGTGTTCACAAGGGAGTGTGTGTGTGTGTGTGTGTGTGTGTGTGTTACGGTCCATCAATCTGCCTCAAAGCCGCCTCACCGTTACTGCTGGCTAGCCGGATACTCTGATTAATACGGACAAGCATTTCCTGCTTTACGTGTGTGTTATCGGGAGACCATGTGTGTTCCTGTGTATGTCTGTGGGGATGAGGTGTGTCTGTGGGGATGAGGTGTGTCTGTGGGGATGAGGTGTGTCTATAGGGATGAGGTGTGTCTGTGGGGATGAGGTGTGTCTGTGGGGATGAGGTGTGACTATAGGGATGAGGTGTGTCTGTGGGGATGAGGTGTGTCTGTGGGGATGAGGTGTGTCTATAGGGATGAGATGTGTCTGTGGGGATGAGGTGTGTCTTTGGGGATGAGGTGTGTCTGTGGGGATGAGGTGTGTCTGTGGGGATGAGGTGTGTCTGTGGGGATGAGGTGTGTCTGTGGGGATGAGCTGTGTCTGTGGGGATGGGGTGAGTCTGTGGGGATGAGGTGTGTCTGTGGGGATGAGGTGTGTCTGTGGGGATGAGGTGTGTCTGTCGGGATGAGATGGGTGTGTCTGTGGGGATGAGATGTGTGTGTCTGTGGGGATGAGGTGTGTCTGTGGGGATGAGGTGTGTCTTTGGGGATGAGGTGTGTCCGTGGGGATGAGGTGTGTCCGTGGGGATGAGGTGGGGATGAGGTGTATCTGTGGGGATGAGGTGTGTCTGTGGGGATGAGGTGGGGATGAGGTGTATCTGTGGGGATGAGGTGTGTCTATAGGGATGAGGTGTGTCTGTGGGGACGAGGTGTGTCTATAGGGATGAGGTGTGTCTGTGGGGACGAGGTGTGTCTATAGGGATGAGGTGTGTCTGTGGGGATGAGGTGTGTCTGTGGGGATGGGGTGTGTCTCTGGGGATGAGGTGTGTCTGTGGGGATGAGGTGTGTCTGTGGGGATGGGGTGTGTCTGTGGGGATGAGGTGTGTCTGTGGGGATGAGGTGTGTCTGTGGGGATGAGGTGTGTCTGTGGGGATGAGGTGTGTCTGTGGGGATGAGGTGTGTCTGTGGGGATGGGGTGTGTCTGTGGGGATGAGGTGTGTCTGCGGGGATGAGGTGTTTCTGTGGGGATGGGGTGTGTCTGTGGGGATGAGGTGAGGTGTGTCTGTGGGGATGAGGTGTGTCTGTGGGGATGAGGTGTGTCTGTGGGGATGGGGTGTGTCTGTGGGGATGAGGTGTGTCTGTGGGGGATGGGGTGAGTCTGTGGGGATGAGGTGTGTCTGTGGGGATGAGGTGTGTCTGTGGGGATGGGGTGTGTCTGTGGGGATGAGGTGTGTCTGCGGGGATGAGGTGTTTCTGTGGGGATGGGGTGTGTCTGTGGGGATGAGGTGAGGTGTGTGTCTGTGGGGATGAGGTGTGTCTGTGGGGATGAGGTGTGTCTGTGGGGATGGGGTGTGTCTGTGGGGATGAGGTGGGGATGAGGTGGTACTGTGGGGATGGGGTGTGTCTATGGGGATGAGGTGTGTCTGTGGGGATGAGGTGTTTCTGTGGGGATGGGGTGTGTCTGTGGGGATGAGGTGAGGTGTGTGTCTGTGGGGATGAGGTGTGTCTGTGGGGATGAGGTGTGTCTGTGGGGATGAGGTGTGTCTATAGGGATGAGGTGTGTCTGTGGGGATGAGGTGTGTCTGTGGGGATGAGGTGTGACTATAGGGATGAGGTGTGTCTGTGGGGATGAGGTGTGTCTGTGGGGATGAGGTGTGTCTATAGGGATGAGATGTGTCTGTGGGGATGAGGTGTGTCTTTGGGGATGAGGTGTGTCTGTGGGGATGAGGTGTGTCTGTGGGGATGAGGTGTGTCTGTGGGGATGAGGTGTGTCTGTGGGGATGAGGTGTGTCTGTGGGGATGGGGTGTGTCCGTGGGGATGAGGTGGGGATGAGGTGTATCTGTGGGGATGAGGTGTGTCTGTGGGGATGAGGTGGGGATGAGGTGTATCTGTGGGGATGAGGTGTGTCTATAGGGATGAGGTGTGTCTGTGGGGACGAGGTGTGTCTATAGGGATGAGGTGTGTCTGTGGGGACGAGGTGTGTCTATAGGGATGAGGTGTGTCTGTGGGGATGAGGTGTGTCTGTGGGGAAGAGGTGTGTCTTTGGGGATGAGGTGTGTCTTTGTGGATGAGGTGTGTCTTTGGGGATGAGGTGTGTCTGTGGGGATGAAGTGTGTCTGTGGGGATGAGGTGTGTCTGTGGGGATGAGGTGTGTCTGTGGGGATGAGGTGTGTCTGTGGGGATGAGGTGTGTCTATAGGGATGAGGTGTGTCTGTGGGGATGGGGTGTGTCTCTGGGGATGAGGTGTGTCTCTGGGGATGAGGTGTGTCTGTGGGGATGGGGTGTGTCTGTGGGGATGAGGTGTGTCTGTGGGGATAAGGTGTGTCTGTGGGGATGAGGTGTGTCTGTGGGGATGGGGTGTGTCTGTGGGGATGAGGTGTGTCTGCGGGGATGAGGTGTTTCTGTGGGGATGGGGTGTGTCTGTGGGGATGAGGTGAGGTGTGTGTCTGTGGGGATGAGGTGTGTCTGTGGGGATGAGGTGTGTCTGTGGGGATGGGGTGTGTCTGTGGGGATGGGGTGTGTCTATGGGGATGAGGTGTGTCTGCGGGGATGAGGTGTTTCTGTGGGGATGGGGTGTGTCTGTGGGGATGAGGTGAGGTGTGTGTCTGTGGGGATGAGGTGTGTCTGTGGGGATGAGGTGTGTCTGTGGGGATGAGGTGTGTCTGTGGGGATGAGGTGTGTCTGTGGGGATGAGGTGTGTCTGTGGGGATGAGGTGTGTCTATAGGGATAAGATGTGTCTGTGGGGATGAGGTGTGTCTTTGGGGATGAGGTGTGTCTTTGGGGATGAGGTGTGTCTGTGGGGATGAGGTGTGTCTGTGGGGATGAGGTGTGTCTGTGGGGATGAGGTGTGTCTGTGGGGATGGGGTGAGTCTGTGGGGATGAGGTGTGTCTGTGGGGATGAGGTGTGTCTGTGGGGATGAGGTGTGTCTGTGGGGATGAGGTGTGTCTGTCGGGATGAGATGTGTGTGTCTGTGGGGATGAGGTGGGGATGAGGTGTATCTGTGGGGATGAGGTGTGTCTGTGGGGACGAGGTGTGTCTATAGGGATGAGGTGTGTCTGTGGGGAGGTGTGTCTATAGGGATGAGTGTGTCTATAGGGATGAGGTGTGTCTGTGGGGACGAAGTGTGTCTATAGGGATGAGGTGTGTCTGTGGGGATGAGGTGTGTCTATAGGGATGAGGTGTGTCTGTGGGGACGAGGTGTGTCTATAGGGATGAGGTGTGTCTGTGGGGACTGTGGGGATGAGTGTGTCTATAGGGATGAGGTGTGTCTGTGGGGATGAGGTGTGTCTGTGGGGAGGTGTGTCTTTGGGGAAGTGTGTCTATAGGGATGAGGTGTGTCTGTGGGGATGAGGTGTGTCTGTGGGGATGAGGTGTGTCTTTGGGGATGAGGTGTGTCTTTGGGGATGAGGTGTTTCTTTGGGGATGAGGTGTGTCTGTGGGGATGAGGTGTGTCTTTGGGGATGAGGTGTGTCTGTGGGGATGAGGTGTGTCTGTGGGGATGAGGTGTGTCTTTGGGGATGAGGTGTGTCTGTGGGGATGAGGTGTGTCTGTGGGGATGAGGTGTGTCTTTGGGGATGAGGTGTGTCTTTGGGGATGAGGTGTGTCTGTGGGGATGAGGTGTGTCTTTGGGGATGAGGTGTGTCTTTGGGGATGAGGTGTGTCTGTGGGGATGAGGTGTGTCTTTGGGGATGAGGTGTGTCTGTGGGGATGAGGTGTGTCTGTGGGGATGAGGTGTGTCTGTGGGGATTTTTTTTATTTTGTTTTATTTCACCTTTATTTAACCAGGTAGGCTAGTTGAGAACAAGTTCTCATTTACAATTGCGACCTGGCCAAGATAAAGCAAAGCAGTTCGACACATACAACGACACAGAGTTACACATGGAGTAAAACAAACATACAGTCAATAAAACAGTATAAACAAGTCTATATACAATGTGAGCAAATGAGGTGAGAAGGAAAGTAAAGGCAAAAAAGGCCATGGTGGCAAAGTAAATACAATATAGCAAGTAAAACACTGGAATGGTAGTTTTGCAATGGAAGAATGTGCAAAGTAGAAATAAAAATAATGGGGTGCAAAGGAGCAAAATAAATAAATAAATTAAATACAGTTGGGAAAGAGGTAGTTGTTTGGGCTAAATTATAGGTGGGCTATGTACAGGTGCAGTAATCTGTAAGATGCTCTGACAGTTGGTGCTTAAAGCTAGTGAGGGAGATAAGTGTTTCCAATTTAAGAGATTTTTGTAGTTCGTTCCAGTCATTGGCAGCAGAGAACTGGAAGGAGAGGCGGCCAAAGAAAGAATTGGTTTTGGGGGTGACTAGAGAGATATACCTGCTGGAGCGTGTGCTACAGGTGGGAGATGCTATGGTGACCAGCGAGCTGAGATAAGGGGGACTTTACCTAGCAGGGTCTTGTAGATGACATGGAGCCAGTGGGTTTGGCGACGAGTATGAAGCGAGGGCCAGCCAACGAGAGCGTACAGGTCGCAATGGTGGGTAGTATATGGGGCTTTGGTGACAAAACGGATAGCACTGTGATAGACTGCATCCAATTTGTTGAGTAGGGTATTGGAGGCTATTTTGTAAATGACATCGCCAAAGTCGAGGATTGGTAGGATGGTCAATTTTACAAGGGTATGTTTGGCAGCATGAGTGAAGGATGCTTTGTTGCGAAATAGGAAGCCAATTCTAGATTTAACTTTGGATTGGAGATGTTTGATATGGGTCTGGAAGGAGAGTTTACAGTCTAACCAGACACCTAAGTATTTGTAGTTGTCCACGTATTCTAAGTCAGAGCCGTCCAGAGTAGTGATGTTGGACAGGCGGGTAGGTGCAGGTAGCGATCGGTTGAAGAGCATGCATTTAGTTTTACTTGTATTTAAGAGCAATTGGAGGCCACGGAAGGAGAGTTGTATGGCATTGAAGCTTGCCTGGAGGGTTGTTAACACAGTGTCCAAAGAAGGGCCGGAAGTATACAGAATGGTGTCGTCTGCGTAGAGGTGGATCAGAGACTCACCAGCAGCATGAGCGACCTCATTGATGTATACAGAGAAGAGAGTCGGTCCAAGAATTGAACCCTGTGGCACCCCCATAGAGACTGCCAGAGGTCCGGACAGCAGACCCTCCGATTTGAGACACTGAACTCTATCAGAGAAGTAGTTGGTGAACCAGGCGAGGCAATCATTTGAGAAACCAAGGCTGTCGAGTCTGCCGATGAGGATGTGGTGGTTGACAGAGTCGAAAGCCTTGGCCAGATCAATGAATACGGCTCCACAGTAATGTTTCTTATCGATGGCGGTTAAGATATCGTTTAGGACCTTGAGCGTGGCTGAGGTGCACCCATGACCAGCTCTGAAACCAGATTGCATAGCAGAGAAGGTATGGTGAGATTCGAAATGGTCGGTAATCTGTTTGTTGACTTGGCTTTCGAAGACCTTAGAAAGGATGAGGTGTGTCTGTGGGGATGAGGAGTGTCTGTGGGGATGGGGTGAGTCTGTGGGGATGAGGTGTGTCTGTGGGGATGAGGTGTGTCTGTGGGGATGAGGTGTGTGTCTGTGGGGATGAGGTGTGTCTGTGGGGATGAGGTGTGTCTGTCGGGATGAGATGTGTGTGTCTGTGGGGATGAGGTGTGTCTGTGGGGATGAGGTGTGTCTGTGGGGATGAGGTGTGTCTGTGGGGATGAGGTGTGTCCGTGGGGATGAGGTGGGGATGAGGTGTATCTGTGGGGATGAGGTGTGTCTGTGGGGATGAGGTGGGGATGAGGTGTATCTGTGGGGATGAGGTGTGTCTATAGGGATGAGGTGTGTCTGTGGGGACGAGGTGTGTCTATAGGGATGAGGTGTGTCTGTGGGGACGAGGTGTGTCTATAGGGACGAGGTGTGTCTGTGGGGATGAGGTGTGTCTGTGGGGATGAGGTGGGGATGAGGTGTGTCTGCTTAAAAAAGGGGCTGATTGAACACTGACTACACCTCATGGATAAAAATGAAAACATCTGATGGTTTTCCATTTCTGCCGTCTCTCTGAGGTCTGCCTGACCGGTGGTTTAGGACAGTGTTTCTCAAACAGTTTTAAAACACGAGACTGAAAACCAAGAGACAACACGGTGTTGAAGGATCCTGCGGCTCTTGGGGTGGGGATGAAGGTGATTGGTCATTGGTAATCTGGCCATAGGTGATTGGTCATTGGTAATCTGGCCATAGGTGATTGGTCATTGGTAATCTGGCCATAGGTGATTGGTTATTGGTAATCTGGCCGTAGGTGATTGGATATTGGTAATCTGGCCGTAGGTGATTGGTTATTGGTAATCTGGCCGTAGGTGATTGGCTACTGGTAATCTGGCCGTAGGTGATTGGTTACTGGTAATCTGCCATAGATTATTAGCAATTTGTAACCATAACCATAGGTGATTGGTCATTGGTAATCTGGCCGTAGGCGATTGGCTATTGGTAATCTGGCCGTAGGTGATTGGTTATTGGTAATCTGGCCATAGGTGATTGGTCATTGGTAATCTGGCCATAGGTGATTGGTTATTGGTAATCTGGCCGTAGGTGATTGGATATTGGTAATCTGGCCGTAGGTGATTGGTTATTGGTAATCTGGCGGTAGGTGATTGGTTATTGGTAATCTGGCCGTAGGTGATTGGTTATTGGTAATCTGGCAGTAGGTGATTGGTTATTGGTAATCTGGCCGTAGGTGTTTGGTTATTGGTAATCTGGCCGTAGGTGATTGGTTATTGGTAATCTGGCATTGATTGGTTACTGGTAATCTGGCGATTGTTTATCTGGCCATAAGTGATTTCTTACCTGCGATAACAGCATTGTCTCCCATAATGCGTTCCAGGAAGCCGGCCTCAAGGTTGTTGAAGGCATCATCGGTGGGAGCGAACAGGGTGAAGTGACCTGGCTGGCCCAGTGTTTCCATCACACCTGAGGCCAAGGCTACAGCCTAAAGAGAGAATAGCAGGGTTAGTTCTGTAGATGAATACATAGTACTACCACTACTACTACTATAGTACTACTACTACTACTACTACTACCACTACTACTACTACTACTACCGCTACCACTACTACTACTACTAGTACTACTACTACTACTACTACTGCTACTACTACTACTACTACTACTACTACTACAATACTACTACTACTACTACTACTACTACTATAGTACTACTACTACTACTACTACTACAACTACTACTACTACTACTATAATACCACTACCACTACCACTACTACTACTACTACTACAACTACTACTATAATACCACTACCACTACTACTACTACCACTACAACTACTACTATAATACCACTACCACTACCACTACTACCACTGTTACTGATACTACTACTACTACTACTACTACTACTACTACTACTACTACTACTACTACTACTACTATAATACCACTACCACTACTACTACTACCGCTACCACTACTACTACTACTACTACTACTACTACTACAACTACTACTATAATACCACTACCACTACCACTACTACCGCTGCTACTGATACTACTACTACTACTACTACTACTACTACTACTGCTACTACTACTACTACTACTACTACTACTATAATACCACTACCACTACTACTACTACTACTACTACAACTACTACTATAATACCACTACCACTACTACTACTACCACTACCACTACCACTACTGCTACTGCTACTACTACTACTACTACTACTACAACTACTACTATAATACCACTACCACTACTACTACTACCACTACCACTACTACTACTACTACTGCTACTACTACTACTACTACCACTACTACTACTACTACAACTACTACTATAATACCACTACCACTACTACTACTACTGCTACTACTACTACTACTACTACTACTACTACCGCTGCTACTGATACTACTACTACTACTACTACTACTACTACTATAATACCACTACCACTACTACTACTGCTACTACCGCTGCTACTGATACTACTACTACTACTACTACTACTACTACTACTACTACTACTACTACTACTACTACTACTACTACTACTGCTACTACTATTACCACTACTATAATACTACTACTATAATACTACTACTGCTACTACTACCACTACTACCGCTCCTACTAATACTACTACTGATACTACTACTACTACTACTGCTACTACTACTACTGCTACTACTACTGCTCCTACTGCTACCGCTACTACTAATACTGCTACCAATACTACTACCACTACTACTACTATTACTACTACTATAATACTACTACTATAATACTACTACTGCTACTACTACCACTAAGACTACTGCTACTACTACCACTACTACCGCTCCTACTAATACTACTACTGATACTACTACTACTACTACTGCTACTACTACTACTGCTACTACTACTACTGCTCCTACTGCTACCTCTACTACTAATACTGCTACTGATACTACTACTACTACTACTACTGCTACTACTATAATAATACTACTGTACTACTACTGCTACTACTAATACTACTACTACCACTAATACTACTACTGCCACTACTACTACTACCACTACTACTACTACCGCTACTACTACTACTACTACTACTACTGCTACTACTACTGCTACTACTATTACTACTACTATAATACTACTACTGTACTACTACTACTACTACTACTACTACTACTACCACTATTACTACTATAATACTACTACTGTACTACTACTGCTACTAATAATACTACCACTACCACTAATACTACTACTGCCACTACTACTACTACTACTACTACTACTACTACTACTACCACTACTACTACTACTACTACTACCACTACTACTACTACTACTAGGTTTGTCAGATTTAATGTTACGGGGATATTCTGGTCAGTTTTCACTCAGGTACGTACGCTGAAGGAGGAGAGGTCGTCATCAACTCCCAGGACGTCCTGTATGGTGTTGACCACGTTAGTGATGACACGGTCGATGACATGAACCACTCCATTGGTAGCCACCTGGTTACCATGGATAATCCTGGCGCAGTTCACCGTGACGATCTACAAAGGGAGAGTGATTGGTTAATTTATTGATTGGTTAAGTGAATAGAATCACTTTATTGGCCAATTAAAAATGCGCTCCGGGATCTTAAGCCAAATTTGAATTATATATTGGATTCATAACATATCATACAAATTGTAAATATTTATATATATATATATATATAAGTTTTTATACAGTACATATACATATGCATATACAGTGCTTTCAGAAGGTTTCACACCCATTGACCTTTTCCACATTGTGTTTTCTGACAGCCTGAATACAAAATGGATTAAATGTAGATTTTGTGTCCCTAGCCTACACACAATCAGTTAGCCTACACACAATCAGTTAGCCTACACACAATCAGTTAGCCTACACGCAATCAGTTAGCCTACACGCAATCAGTTAGCCTACACGCAATCAGTTAGAGATACAGGTGTCCTTCCTGACTCAGTGTATCAATACACCCAGTCACTACAGAGATACAGGCGTCCTTCCTAACTCAGTGTATCAATACACCCAGTCACTACAAAGATACAGGCGTCCTTCCTGACTCAGTGTATCAATACACCCAGTCACTACAAAGATACAGGCGTCCTTCCTGACTCAGTGTATCAATACACCCAGTCACTACAAAGATACAGGCGTCCTTCCTGACTCAGTGTATCAATACACCCAGTCACTACAAAGATACAGGCGTCCTTCCTGACTCAGTGTATCAATACACCCAGTCACTACAAAGATACAGACTCAGTGTATCAATACACCCAGTCACTCGCCCTTCCTGACTCAGTGTATCAATACACCCAGTCACTACAAAGATACAGGCGTCCTTCCTGACTCAGTGTATCAATACACCCAGTCACTACAAAGATACAGGTGTCCTTCCTGACTCAGTGTATCAATACACCCAGTCACTACAAAGATACAGGCGTCCTTCCTGACTCAGTGTATCAATACACCCAGTCACTACAAAGATACAGGCGTCCTTCCTGACTCAGTGTATCAATACACCCAGTCACTACAAAGATACAGGCGTCCTTCCTAACTCAGTGTATCAATACACCCAGTCACTACAAAGATACAGGCATCCTTCCTAACTCAGTGTATCAATACACCCAGTCACTACAGAGATACAGGCGTCCTTCCTAACTCAGTGTATCAATACACCCAGTCACTACAAAGATACAGGCGTCCTTCCTGACTCAGTGTATCAATACACCCAGTCACTACAAAGATACAGGCGTCCTTCCTGACTCAGTGTATCAATACACCCAGTCACTACAAAGATACAGGCGTCCTTCCTAACTCAGTGTATCAATACACCCAGTCACTACAGAGATACAGGCGTCCTTCCTGACTCAGTGTATCAATACACCCAGTCACTACAGAGATACAGGCGTCCTTCCTAACTCAGTGTATCAATACACCCAGTCACTACAGAGATACAGGCGTCCTTCCTAACTCAGTGTATCAATACACCCAGTCACTACAGAGATACAGGCGTCCTTCCTAACTCAGTGTATCAATACACCCAGTCACTACAGAGATACAGGCGTCCTTCCTAACTCAGTGTATCAATACAACCAGTCACTACAAAGATACAGGCGTCCTTCCTGACTCAGTGTATCAATACAACCAGTCACTACAGAGATACAGGCGTCCTTCCTAACTCAGTGTATCAATACACCCAGTCACTACAAAGATACAGGCGTCCTTCCTGACTCAGTGTATCAATACACCCAGTCACTACAAAGATACAGGCGTCCTTCCTAACTCAGTGTATCAATACACCCAGTCACTACAGAGATACAGGCATCCTTCCTAACTCAGTGTATCAATACACCCAGTCACTACAGAGATACAGTATCAATACACCCAGTCACTACAAAGATCCTTCCTAACTCAGTGTATCAATACACCCAGTCACTACAAAGATACAGTCACTACAAAGATACGTCCTTCCTGACTCAGTGTATCAATACACCCAGTCACTACAAAGATACAGGCGTCCTTCCTAACCTTACACCCAGTCAACAGAGATACAGGCGTCCTTCCTAACTCAGTGTATCAATACACCCAGTCACTACAGAGATACAGGCGTCCTTCCTAACTCAGTGTATCAATACACCCAGTCACTACAGAGATACAGGCGTCCTTCCTAACTCAGTGTATCAATACACCCAGTCACTACAAAGATACAGGCGTCCTTCCTAACTCAGTGTATCAATACACCCAGTCACTACAAAGATACAGGCGTCCTTCCTGACTCAGTGTATCAATACACCCAGTCACTACAGAGATACAGGCGTCCTTCCTGACTCAGTGTATCAATACACCCAGTCACTACAGAGATACAGGCGTCCTTCCTGACTACATTTCCGGAGATTATTAAGGAAACCGCTCAGGGATTTCACCATGACGGTAAACAGTTACAGAGTTGAATGACTTTGGTAGCAGAAAATGGCTTGGAATATATATATATATATATATCGAACATCTACATAGTGTAGATGGAGTTTCTACCATATTGATTACACTATTCAATCTGGTCTGATCTGATATATTTACTTTTACTAGGTAAATTGACTGAGAACACATTCTCATTTACTGATGGGTCTACGAGAGAAGTCTGGGTAGGGGCTAGCTATGGCTTGGGGCTAGGGGACTAGTTGTTTAAGGGTAGGGTCTAGCGGTTGGATCTAGGAGTAAGTGCCAGCTAGGTTTTTTTTTTTTGGGGGGTTCCAGGTGTAGGGGCTAAGGCTTAAGTCTTGGGGCTAGCGGTTGGATCTAGGAGTAGGTGCTAGCTAAGGGTTAAGTCTAGGGTCTAGTGGTTGGATCTAGGAGTAGGTGCTAGCTAGGTTTTGGGGGTCCAGGAGTAGGGTTTAAGGGTTAAGTCTAGGGTCTAGCGGTTGGATCTAGGAGTAGGTGCTAGCTAGGTTTTTTTTGGGGGGGGGGGTCCAGGGGTAGGGTCTAAGGGTTAAGTCTAGGGTCTAGTGGTTGGATCTAGGAGTAGGTGCTAGCTAGGTTTTGGGGGGGTCCAGAGGTAGGGTCTAAGGGTTAAGTCTAGGGGCTAGCGGTTGGATCTAGGAGTAGGTGCTAGCTAGGTTTTTTGGGGGGTCCAGAGGTAGGGTCTAAGGGTTAAGTCTTGGGGCTAGCGGTTGAATACATACCCCATTTGAGTAGTGATTGATGTAGAGTCCTTGGTTGTTGTACATGGAGGTGATAGACATGTCATTCTTCAGGTCTTTCGTTAGCATGCGATGGTTGACCATGTGATAGTGCAGGGCGTTGTACAGCTCGATGTTCACGTTGCTCACCAAGGCACCAAGCACCTCCTGGGGATGGATAGGAGGAACAACAGAGTGTGGGAGAGAGGAAGCAGAGATCTCCCTGTCTGAACAGAACTGGCTGACCGACTGGCTGACTGACTGACTGACTGGCTGACTGACTGGCTGACTGACTGACTGGCTGACTGACTGGCTGACTGGTTGAATGACTGATTGACTGGCTGACTGACTGACTGATTGACTAAGGAAGGAAGCAGAGATATCCCTGTCTGAACAGAACTGACTGACTGGCTGACTGATTGACTGGCTGACTGACTGACTGATTGACTAAGGAAGGAAGCAGAGATATCCCTGTCTGAATAGAACTGGCTGACTGACTGACTGGCTGACTGACTGACTGATTGACTGACTGACTGACTGGCTGATTGACTGACTGATTGACTAAGGAAGGAAGCAGAGATATCCCTGTCTGAACAGAACTGGCTGACTGACTGGCTGACTGACTGGCTGACTGGCTAGCTGACTGGCTGACTGACTGGCTGACTGGCTGGCTGACTGATTGACTAAGGAAGGAAGCAGAGATCTCCCTGTCTGAACAGAACTGGCTGACTGACTGTCTGAACAGAACTGGCTGACTGACTGGCTGACTGACTGATTGACTGACTGATTGACTGACTGAATGATTGACTAACTTAAGCTTATGAGTTTTTACAAGTATGAGTTTGTACTCACTAAAGTATGAGTTTTTACTCACTACAGTAAAAACACAGTATTGTCATAGACTTAGTAACTTCGTTGTAGTCACCATCTGATTACCTAGAACTACATATTTATTCACTTATTTCCAGATATCTTTTAAAGTACACACAATGCACTATTTCTCAATTTCATATGGAGAATCTACTCTGCGTTAGCTAGTTCGAGCCGACTAACGTTAGCCGCTAGCCACTCAGACTGAATATTGGCAGTGGTGAGCTACAATCCAGCAATCACGAGAAGGTGATCAGATTCACCCTGCATTCAGCCCGCGTGATCTCAGTGAAGAAGGCGACAGGAGTTTTTCAACCTTGGCTAAGTACTTAGTACTGGTGCGCTACAGTAACTGACTGTGCTGTTTTGTCATTTCCATCTGCCCTGCAGTCTTCCTCTGATCGCTGTCGTGTTATTGACTCTTCCCCTCATCTCCTGTGCTCCAATGCTGCCACTTGATTATTGACCCTGGAATCTATGAATGTGGTTTGAAATATCCGATTCCACGCGTTTTCTGCCTGTTCAGACTGTTTCGAATCGGATATGGGATAAAAATAGGATTTGAGCACCTTCAACCTGCCATTGTGAACAAGGTTGACTGATCATTAACTGACTGACTGATGAACTAACTGACTGACTAACTGACTGATTAACTGACTGACTGATTAACTAACTGACTGACTGACTGACTGACTTACTGGCTGATTGATTGACAGGCTGGCTGACTGACTAACTGCCTGACTGATTAACTAACTGACTGACTAACTGACTGACTAATTAACTGACTGACTAATTAACTGACTGACTAACTAACTGACTGACTGACTGACTGATTGACATGCTGGCTGACTGGTTGACTGACTGACTGGCTGGCTGACTGATTAACTGACTGACTGATTGACTGACTAACTGACTAATTAACTGACTGACTGATTAACTGACTGACTGACTAACTAACTAACTAACTGATTAATTAACTGACTGACTGACTAACTGACTGACTGACTAACTAACTCATTAACAGACTGACTAAGGACTGACTGACTAACTAATTGACAAACTGATTAACTGACTGACTAACTGACAGATTAACTGACGGACTAATTAATTAACTGACTAACTGACTGACTGATTAACTCATTGACTGACTGACTGACTGACTGACTAACTAACTAACTGACTGATTAATTAACTGACTAATTAAGTGACTGACTGACTGATTAACTAACTGACTAATTAACTGACTGACTAACTAACTGACTAACTGACTGATTAATCAACTGATTAATTAACTGACTGATTAACTGACTGACTAACTGACTTATTAACTAACTGACTAATTAACTGACTAATTAACTGACTGATTGACTAACTGACTGACTAACTGACTAACTGACTAATTAACTGACTAGCTGACTAATTAACTGACTGATTGACCAACTGACTAACTGACTGACTGACTGGGTGATTGACTGATTAACTGACTGACTAGCTGACTGACTGACTGGGTGACTGACTGACTCACTGATTGACTGACTATTTAACTAAGTAACTGATTGACTAACTACAGTTATGTCTACTTACAGGGTCCAGCAGGTCCCAGGCTTCGTCGCTAGGGGAAAACATAGTGAACGATCCCTTCCCTTCAATCTCTTCCCTCAGCTTAGAGAGGGCTGAGTACTTCTGGGTTGTCCTAGCCTTCACCAGGCCCAATGTGCCATACACATGGTCTATAGGAGCCACTGGAGGAGCGAGAGAGAGAGAGAGAGTTTAAAGTCACACATAATGTATAAACGAACTGGAGCAGGCCAACCCTGCTGGGTGTCCAAGCTTCTGTTCGAGCTCAGCACTATCACACCTGATTCAATGTATCAAACCAAATGAGACGATAATCAGGTGTTCTATTGCTGAACTGGAAAAGAAGTCTGCTCACCCAGGGTGAGAGGGAGGAGCTATAGGCTGAGAGGGAGGAGCTAAAGGGTTATAGGGTGGCGCTGTAGGGTGATAGGGAGGAGCTATAGGGTGAGATGGAGGAGCTAAAGGGTGAGAGAGAGGAGCTAAAGGGTTATAGGGTGGCGCTGTAGGGTGAGAGGGAGGAGCTATAGGGTGAGAGGGAGGAGCTAAAGGGTGAGAGGGAGGAGCTATAGGGTGAGAGGGAGGAGCTAAAGGGTTATAGGGTGGCGTTGTAGGGTGAGAGGGAGGAGCTATAGGGTGAGATGGAGGAGCTAAAGGGTGATAGGGTGGCGTTGTAGGGTGAGAGGGAGGAGCTATAGGGTGAGAGGGAGGAGCTAAAGGGTGATAGGGTGGCGTTGTAGGGTGAGAGGGAGGAGCTATAGGGTGAGATGGAGGAGCTAAAGGGTGATAGGGTGGCGTTGTAGGGTGAGAGGGAGGATTTATATGCTGAGAGGGTGGTTCTATAGGTTGAGAGGGAGGAGCTATATGGTGAGAGGGAGGAGCTACAGTGGGGCAAAAAAGTATTTAGTCAGCCACCAATTGTGCAAGTTCTCCCACTTAAAAAGATGAGAGAGGCCTGTAATTTTCATCATAGGTACACTTCAACTATGACAGACAAAATGAGCAAAAAAAGTCCAGAAAATCACATTGTAGGATTTTTAATGAATTTATTAGCAAATTATGGTGGAAAATAAGTATTTGGTCAATAACAAAAGTTTATCTCAATACTTTGTTATATAACCGTTGTTGGCAAGGACAGAGGTCAAACGTCTTCACAGGGTTTTCACACACTGTTGCTGGTATTTTGGCCCATTCCTCCATGCAGATCTCCTCTAGAGCAGTGATGTTTTGGGGCTGTTGCTGGGCAACACGGACTTTCAACTCCCTCCAAAGATTTTCTATGAGGTTGAGATCTGGAGACTGGCTAGGCCACTCCAGGTCCTTGAAATGCTTTCCAGGTCCTTGAAATGCTTCTAACGAAGCCACTCCTTCGTTGCCCGGGTGGTGTGTTTGGGATCATTGTCATGCTGAAAGACCCAGCCACGTTTCATCTTCAATGCCCTTGCTGATGGAATGAGGTTTTCACTCAAAATTTCACGATACATGGCCTCATTCATTCTTTCCTTTACACGGATCAGTCGTCCTGGTCCCTTTGCAGAAAAACAGCCCCAAAGCATGATGTTTCCACCCCCATGCTTCACAGTAGGTATGGTGTTCTTTGGATGCAACTCAGCATTCTTTGTCCTCCAAACACAACAAGTTGAGTTTTTACCAAAAAGTTATATTTTGGTTTCATCTGACCATATGACATTCTCCCAATCTTCTTCTGGATCATCCAAATGCTCTCTAGCAAACTTCAGACGGGCCTGGACATGTACTGGCTTAAGCAGGGGGACACGTCTGGCACTGCAGGATTTGAGTACCTGGCGGCGTAGTGTGTTACTGATGGTAGGCTTTGTTACTTTGGTCCCAGCTCTCTGCAGGTCATTCACCAGGTCCCCCCGTGTGGTTCTGGGATTAAAGCTCACCGTTCTTGTGATCATTTTGACCCCACGGGGTGAGATCTTGCGTGGAGCCCCAGTTCGAGGGAGATTATCAGTGGTCTTGTATGTCTTCCATTTCCTATTAATTGCTCCCACAGTTGATTTCTTCAAACCAAGCTGCTTACCTATTGCAGATTCAGTCTTCCCAGCCTGGTGCAGGTCTACAATTTTGTTTCTGGTGTCCTTTGACAGCTCTTTGGTCTTGGCCATAGTGGAGATTGGAGTGTGACTATTTGAGGTTTGGAGTGTGACTATTTGAGGTTGTGGACAGGTGTCTTTTATACTGATAACAAGTCCAAACAGGTGCCATTAATACAGGTAACGAGTGGAGGACAGAGGAGCCTCTTAAAGGGGAAGTTACAGGTCTGTGAGAGCCAGAAATCTTGCTTGTTTGTAGGTGACAAAATACTTATTTTCCACCATAATTTGCAAATAAATTCATAAAAAATCCTACAATGTGATTTTCTGGATTTTTAATTTTTTTTAGTTGAAGTGTACCTATGATGAAAATTACAGGCCTCTCTCATCTTTTTAAGTGGGAGAACTTGCACAATTGGTGGCTGACTAAATACTTTTTTGCCCCACTGTATATGGTGAGAGGGAGGAGCTAAAGGATGAGAAGGCGGCTCTGTAGGGTGGGGAGCTATAGGCTGAGAGGGAGGAGCTATAGGGTGAGGGGCTATAGGCTGAGAGGGAGGAGCTATAGGGTGAGAGGGAGGAGCTATAGGGTGATAGAGAGGAGCTATAAGGTGAGGATCTATAAGATAGGGTGAAATCCTATGAAGCCTCATCTCAGAGGGTGTATGGTTTTTCAAAGACTGGTGATGTGGACTACACTAGTATACACAAACCTGCAGGGCATCCTTTCATGCCTTCCAGCTTCATGTAGCCTGGACAGCACTCATAGACAACCATCCTGGAGAAAAGACGAGACACAACTATAAGAGATAGAACCACCCTGGTAGGACAAGACAACTATAAGAGATAGAACCACCCTGGTAGGACGAGACAACTATAAGAGATAGAACCACCCTGGTAGGACGAGAGACAACTATAAGAGATAGAACCACCCTGTTAGGAAAAAACACAACTATAAGAGATTGAACCACCCTGGTAGGACAAGACAACTATAAGAGATAGAACCTCTATCCAGTGTGTGTTCTTTTGCCCAACTTAATGTTTTCTTTTCTTTTTATTGGCCAGTCTGAGATATGGCTTTTTCTTTGCAACTCTGCCTAGAAGGCCAGCATCCCGGAGTCGCCTCTTCACTGTTGACGTTGAGACTGGTGTTTTTGCGGATACTATTTAACAAAGCTTCCAGTTGAGGACTTGTGAGGTGTCTGTTTCTCAAACTAGACACTCTAATGTACTTGTCCTCTTGCTCAGTTGTGCACCGGGGCCTCCCACTCCTCTTTCTATTCTGGTTAGGGCCAGTTTGCGCTGTTCTGTGAAGGGAGTAGTACACAGCGTTGTACGAGATCTTCAGTGTCTTGGCAATTTCTTGCATGGAACAGCTTTCATTTCTCAGAACAAGAATAGACTGATGTGTTTCAGAGGAAAGTCCTTTGTTTCTGTCCATTTTGAGCCTGTAATCAAACCCACAAACGCTGATGCTCCAGATACTCAAATAGTCTAAAGAAGCCCAGTTTTATTGCTTATTTAATCAGAACAACAGTTTTCAGCTGTTCTAACATAATTGCAAAAGGGTTTTCTAATGAGCAATTAGCCTTTTAAAATGATAAACTTGAAATAGCTAACACAGCGTGCCATTGGAACACAGGAGTGATGGTTGCTGGTACTCTGTACACCAATGTAGATATTCCATAAAGAAATCTGCCATTTCCAGCTACAATAGTCATTTCCTACTGTTATTTATCACTGTCTTTTCACTGTTGTTTTTATTTCTTTACTTAACTATTGTTCACCTAATACCTTTTTTTGTGCTATTGGTTAAACCTGTAAGTCAACATTACCCTGTAAGGTTGTATTCGGGCACACGTGACAAATCAACTTTGATTTGATTTGATTTACAACATTAACAATGTCTTCACTGTATTGCTGATCAATTTGATAAAAAATTGAGAAATGCTGTAGGAGTACTCAACTGGTGTCGCTCATTCAACCGACAAACTTTCAACCGGTTTTCCCCAGAGTTCAGAGGCCGAGCTTTCTCAGGTCTCTCCTCCACCCGTTACGGGGTCTGAGCCGCCGAAGCCTCCCACCATTAGCTCTGACAAATTGAAAACCCTAGTCATTGGCGACTCCATTACCCGCGATATTAGTCTTAAAACGAATCATCCAGCGAGCATATACTGTTTACCAGGGGGCAGGGCTACCGACGTTAAGGCTAAGCTGAAGTTGGTGCTGGCCAAAGCTAAAACTGGTGAGTGTAGAGAGTATAGAGATATTGTTATCCACGTCAGCACCAACGATGTTAGGATGAAACAGTCAGAGGTCACCAAGCGCAACATAGCTTCAGCGTATAAATCAGCTAGAAAAATACGTAGGCATCGACTCAAGTAATTGTCTCTGGCCCTGTCCCAGTTAGAGGGAGCGATGAGCTCTACAGCAGAGTCTCATAACTCAATCTCTGGTTGAAAACTGTTTTCTGCCCCTCCCAAAAGATAGAATTTGTAGATAATTGGCCCTCTTTCTGGGACTCCCCGACAAACAGGACCAAGCCTGGCTTGCTGAGGAGTGACGGACTCCATCCTAGCTGGAGGGGTGCCAGCATGCCAGCTTAGTGGAGTCTGCCACTAGCCAAGTCAGTGTAGTCAGCTCAGCTATCACCATTGAGACCGTGTCTGTGCCTCGACCTGGGTTGGGTAAAACTAAACATGGCGGTGTTCATTTTAGCAATCTCACTAGGATAAAGACCTCCTCCATTCCTGTCATTATTGAAAGAGATCGTGATATCTCACATCTCAAAATAGGGCTACTTAATGTTAGATCCCTCACTTCAAAGGCAGTTATAGTCGATTAACTAATCACTGATCATAATCTTGATGTGATTGGCCTGACTGAAACATGGCTTAAGCCTGATGAATTTCCTGTGTTAAATGAGGCCTCACCTTCTGGTTACACTAGTGACCATATCCCCCCCCCGTCATCCCACAAAGGCGGAGGTGTTGCTAACCTTTACTACAGCAAATGTAAAAAATCTAATCATAAAATGGCTGCGCTTTTGTCTTTTGAGCTTCTAGTCATGAAATGTATGCAGTCTACTCAATCACGGTTTATAGTTGCTGTTTACAGGCCTCCTGGGCCGTATACAGTGTTCCTCACCGAGTTCCCTGAATTCACCTTATATAGCTACTGTTTACAGGCCTCCTGGGCCGTATACAGTGTTCCTCACCGAGTTCCCTGAATTCACCTTATATAGCTACTGTTTACAGGCCTCCTGGGCCGTATACAGTGTTCCTCACCGAGTTCCCTGAATTCACCTTATATAGCTACTGTTTACAGGCCTCCTGGGCCGTATACAGTGTTCCTCACCGAGTTCCCTGAATTCACCTTATATAGCTACTGTTTACAGGCCTCCTGGGCCGTATACAGTGTTCCTCACCGAGTTCCCTGAATTCACCTTATATAGCTACTGTTTACAGGCCTCCTGGGCCGTATACAGTGTTCCTCACCGAGTTCCCTGAATTCACCTTATATAGCTACTGTTTACAGGCCTCCTGGGCCGTATACAATGTTCCTCACCGAGTTCCCTGAATTCTTATCGGAATTTGTAGACATGGCAGATTTTTGGTGACATTAATATTGACATGGAAAAGTCCACAGACTCACTCAAAAAGGCTTTCGGAGCCACCATCGACTCGGTGTGTTTTGTCCAACATGTCTCCAGACCTACTCGTTGACACAGTCAATTCGTCGGATGTTTTTGAGGCACAACATTACTGAACATAATGAGCCAATGTAAACTGAGATTTTTGGATATAAATATGCACATTATAGAACAAAACATACATGTATTGAGTAACATGATGTCCTATGAGTGCCATCTGATGAAGATCATCAATGGTTAGTGATTAATTTGATCTCTATTTCTGCTTTTTGTGACTCTTCTCTTTGGCTGGAAAATGGCGGTATGTTTTTTTGTGACTAGGCTCTGACATAATCGTATGGTGTGCTTTCACTGGAAAGCCTTTTTGAAATCTGACACGATGGCTAGATTAACAAGATTAACATTGTGAAGATTAACATTGTGAATGTATGGAAGTTAAATTAAAAATTAAAAAAGGAATTTCGCGCTCTGCCATTTCAGCGGAGGTTGCCGAGAATAACAGGTTTTAAGTCTTTATTAAAGACTCATCTCTTCAGTAGGTCCTATGATTGAGTGTAGTCAAACCGCCCTTGCTGTCTCTGCCTAGCCAGCTCCCGTCTCTCCACTGGGATTCTCTGCCTCTGACCCTATTATGGGGGCTGAGTCACTGGCTTTCTTGTGCTCTTCCATGCCGTCCCTAGGAGGGGTTGAGTCACAGACGTGTTCTTCCTGTCCTGTTCTTCCTGTCCTGTTTTGTGTCCCTTCGGGCTCGTGCGGTGGAGGACATTTTCAGCCTTGTTTCAGGTTACAAAGTTGGTGGTCTGTTGATATCCTTCCAGTGGTGTGTTGTGCTTGGTATAGTGGGTGGGGTTATATCCTGTCTGATTGGCCCTGTCCAGGGATATCTTCGGACGGGGCCACAGTGTCCCCTGTCCCACCACTGTCTCAGCCTCCAGTCTCTATGTGACGCGGGGCTAGTGTCAGTCTGTTGTAATTTTCCTGTCCTATCTGGTGTCCTGTGGGAATTCTTCAACATCTCTCTCTGTCTCTCTCTCTCTGTGTCTCTCTCTCTCTCTCTCTCTCTCTCTCTCTCTCTCTCTCTCTCTCTCAGTCTCTCTCTGTCTCTCTCTCACAGTCTCTCTCTCTGTCTCTCTCTCACAGTCTCTCTCCCTGTCTCTCTCTCTCGCTCTCTCTCTCTCTCTCTCTCTCTCTCTCTCTCTCTCTCTCTCTCTCTCTGTCTCTCTCTCACAGTCTCTCTCTCTGTCTCTCTCTCACAGTCTCTCTCCCTGTCTCTCTCTCAGTCTCTCTCTAGGTCTCTCTCTCTCTCTCTCTCTCTCTCTCTCTCTCTCTCTCTCTCTCGGTTCCGAAACAAAACTCAGTCATGCATTTCCAGCGAAGTGAACGGGAAAGGAGACAGGATAGCACAGACATGAGAGAGGGTGGAGGGAGAGGAAAGGAGACAGGATAGCACAGACATGAGAGTGGGGGGAGGGAGAGGAAATGAGACATGAGAGGGAGAAAGGGGTAGAAGGGAGAGAGAGAGATGGATGGATAGAGATAACGAAACAGACATATATACATAATGAGAGAGAGAGAGAAAGCAGGGTCTGACTCAAAATTCCCCTGAACAGGCAGCTGACAGTTTTTTATTTATGTTTGTTTTATTTCACCTGTATTTAACCAATTATTTATATATATAACCCTTTATTTAACCAAGTATTTATATATATATAACCCTTTATTTAACCAGGTATTTATATATATATAACCCTTTATTTAACCAAGTATTTATATATATATAACCCTTTATTTAACCAGGTATTTATATATATATAACCCTAACCCTTTAATTAACAAGGTATTTATATATATAACCCTTTATTTAAGCAGGTATTTATATATATAACCCTAACCCTTTATTTAACCAGGTATTTATATATATATAACCCTTTATTTAACCAGGTATTTATATATATAACCCTAACCCTTTATTTAACCAGGTATTTATATATATAACCCTAACCCTTTATTTAACCAAGTATTTATATATATAACCCTAACCCTTTATTTAACCAGGTATTTATATATATAACCCTTTATTTAACCAGGTATTTATATATATATAACCCTTTATTTAACCAGGTATTTATATATATAACCCTAACCCTTTATTTAACCAGGTATTTATATATATATATATAACCCTAACCCTTTATTTAACCAGGTATTTATATATATAACCCTTTATTTAACCAGGTATTTATATATATAACCCTTTATTTAACCAGGTATTTATATATATAACCCTAACCCTTTATTTAACCAGGTATTTATATATATAACCCTTACCCTTTATTTAACCAGGTATTTATATATATAACCCTTTATTTAACCAGGTATTTATATATATATAACCCTAACCCTTTATTTAACCAGGTATTTATATATATAACCCTAACCCTTTATTTAACCAGGTATTTATATATATATAACTCTAACCCTTTATTTAAGCAGGTAGGCCAGTTGAGAACAAGTTCTCATGTACAACTGCAACCTGGTCCAGATAAAGCAAAGCAGTGCGACACAGACAACAACACAGAGTTACACATTAACAAACATACAGTCAATAATACAATAGAAACTTCTGTATACAGTTTGTGCAAATGTAGTAAGATTAGGGAGGTAAGGCAATAAATAGGTCGTAGTGGAGAAATAATTACAATTTAGCAATTAAACTAAATTTCCTTTAATTAGGAAGAGATAAGTTCCTTTAATTAGGAAGAGATTTGTTCCTTCTTATTTAACTAGACAAGTCAGTTAAGAACAAATTCTTATTTTCAATGACGGCCTAGGAAGAGTGGGTTAACTGCCTTGTTTAGGAGCAGAAAGATAGATTTGTACCTTGTCAGCTCAGGGATTTCAACTTGCAACCTTGTAGGTTACTAGTTCAACGCTCTAACCACTAGGCTACCTGCTGGTTACTAGTTCAATGCTCTAACCACTAGGCTACCTGCTGGTTACTAGTTCAACGCTCTAACCACTAGGCTACCTGCTGGTTACTAGTTCAATGCTCTAACCACTAGGCTACCTGCTGGTTACTAGTTCAACGCTCTAACCACTAGGCTACCTGCTGGTTACTAGTTCAATGCTCTAACCACTAGGATACTCTGCCACCCCTTTAATTAGGAAGAGATAGGTTCCTTTAATTAGGAAGAGATAGGTTCCTTTAATTAGGAAGAGATAGGTTCCTTTAATTAGGAAGAGATAGGTTCCTTTAATTAGGAAGAGATAGGTTCCTTTAATTAGGAAGAGATCGGTTCTTTTAATTAGGAAGAGATAGGTTCCTTTAATTAGGAAGAGATAGGTTCCTTTAATTAGGAAGAGATTGGTTATTTTAATTAGGAAGAGATAGGTACTTTTAATTAGGAAGAGATAGGTTCCTTTAATTAGGAAGAGACAGGTTCCTTTAAATAGGAAGAGATAGGTTCATTTAATTAGGAAGAGATAGGTTCCTTTAAACAGGAAGAGATAGGTTCCTTTAATTCCTCCAAAGCTAGGAGGGTTGTTGATTGGTTGTTTTGTCATAGTAGCCTAGTGGTTAGAGTGTTGGACTAGTAACCGGAGGGTTGCAAGTTCAAATCCCCAAGCTGACAAGGTACAAATCTGTTGTTCTGCTCCTGAACAAGGCAGTTAACCCACTGTTCCTGGCTGTCATTAAAATAAAAATGTGTTCTTAACTGACTTTCCTAGTTAACTTCTTCGATATAGGGGGCGCTCTTTTAATTTTTGGATAAAAAAACGTTCCCGTTTTAAAACAAGATATTTTGTCACGAAAAGATGCTTGACTATGCATATAATTGACAGCTTTGGAAAGAAAACACTCTGACGTTTCCAAATCTGCAAAGATATTATCTGTGAGTGCCACAGAACTGATGCTACAGGCGAAACCAAGATGAAATTTCAAACAGGAAATGCCCCAGATTTTGAATGCGCTTTGTTCCAATGTCTCCTTATATGGCTGTGAATGCGCAAGGAATGAGCCTACACTTTCTGTCGTTTCCCCAAGGTGTCTGCAGCATTGTGACGTATTTGTAGGCATATCATTGGAGGATTGACCATAAGAGACTACATTTACCAGGTGCTCCGGTTGGTGTCCTCCGTTGCAATTATTGCGCATTATCTCCAGCTGTGTGCATTTTTCCATTTGGTTCAGAGGAGAAACCAAACTGCCACGAATGACTTATCATCGAATAGATATGTGAAAAACACCTTGAGGATTGATTATAAACAACGTTTGCCATGTTTCTGTCGATATTATGGAGTTAATTTGGAAAAAAGTTTGGCGTTGTAATGACTGAATTTTCGTTTTTTTTCTTAGCCAAACGTGATGAACAAAACGGAGCGATTTCTCCTACACAAATAATATTTTGGGAAAAAACTGAAGATTTGCTATCTAACTGAGAGTCTCCTCATTGAAAACATACGAAGTTCTTCAAAGGTAAATGATTTTGAATGCTTTTCTTGTTTTTGTGAAAATGTTGCCAGCTGAATGCTAGGCTTAATGCTATGCTAGGCTATCAATACTCTTACACAAATGCTTGTGTAGCTATGGTTGAAAAGCATATTTTGAAAATCTGAGATGACAGTGTTGTTAACAAAAGGCTAAGCTTGTGAGCCAATATATTTATTTCATTTCATTTGCGATTTTCATGAATAGTTAACGTTGCGTTATGGTAATGAGCTTGAGGCTATAATTACGCTCCCGGATACGGGATTGCTCGACGCAACAGGTTAAAGAGAGATAGAATCATCTATAAACTCTTTGCTAAAAGGTGCAATCAAGAACCTAAATGTGTTCTTCGGTTGTCCTCATAGAATAAACTTTCGAAGAACCTTTTTTGGTTCCAAATCGAATCCTGTCCTCAGAGGGTTCTACATGGAACCCAAAAAGGAACTAGAAAGGGTTCTGGGGTTCTATGTGTGTGTGTGTGTGTGTGTGTGTGTGTGTGTGTGTGTGTGTGTAACTTACGTCTTCTTCCCACAGATAGAGCCTTTATACCAGGTCCTACATGTGCTGAAGTACTTCCTCTTCTTGGTCCCCATCACCTGCTGCATGGCACACACATTGGGTCTGGGGGAGAGGGAGAGGTGGGAGGAGAGGGAGGAGGGGAGGGGGAGAGGGAGAGGGAGGAGGGGGGGGTGGGAGGAGAGAGGGCAAGGGAGGGGGAGCGGAGAGGGAGGAGGGGAAGAGGTGGGAGGAGGGAGCAGGGGAAGAGGTGGGAGGAGGGAGTAGGGGAAGAGGAGGGAGTAGGGAGTAGGGGAAGAGGAGGGAGTAGGGGAAGAGGAGGGAGTAGGGGAAGAGGAGGGAGTAGGGGAAGAGGAGGGAGGAGGGAGTAGGGGAAGAGGTGGGAGGAGGGAGCAGGGGAAGAGGTGGGAGGAGGGAGCAGGGGAAGAGGTGGGAGGAGGGAGTAGGGGAAGAGGAGGGAGTAGGGGAAGAGGTGGGAGGAGGGAGTAGGGGAAGAGGTGGGAGGAGGGAGTAGGGGAAGAGGTGGGAGGAGGGAGTAGGGGAAGAGGTGGGAGGAGGGAGTAGGGGAAGAGGTGGGAGGAGGGAGGAGGGGAAGAGGTGGGAGGAGGGAGCAGGGGAAGAGGTGGGAGGAGGGAGCAGGGGAAGAGGTGGGAGGAGGGAGCAGGGGAAGAGGTGGGAGGAGGGAGTAGGGGAAGAGGTGGGAGGAGGGAGTAGGGGAAGAGGTGGGAGGAGGGAGTAGGGGGAAGAGGTGGGGGAGGAGGGGAAGAGGTGGGAGGAGGGAGTAGGGGAAGAGGTGGGAGGAGGGGAAGAGGTGGGAGGAGGGAGTAGGGGAAGAGGTGGGAGGAGGGAGCAGGGGAAGAGGTGGGAGGAGGGAGCAGGGGAAGAGGTGGGAGGAGGGAGTAGGGGAAGAGGTGGGAGGAGGGAGCAGGGGAAGAGGTGGGAGGAGGGAGTAGGGGAAGAGGTGGGAGGAGGTGGAAGGAGGGAGTAGATCGATATATTCATTAGCATTCATTGCAAACATTTTCCTCCACATTTACACGTCATTCAACAACGAATGACAATGGGGAACCGTATTTAATTTTCCTGCATGGCTCTAAATCAATGTTTCATTCGATGCCTCTGACCTCTTTATGAAACAGTTTGGGGTTCATGGAATTATACTCGGTTTAATATGCACCACAATATAAAATAATGATTTCAAATTATGCACATAACTTTGATAAATCATCTGCAGACACATATCCCTGCCAAGAGCTTCAACATGACTACTAACCATCTGTTTCTTAGTAGAATGTATGGAGTATAGAAACTTATATTATTAGTATTTATAAAGTAAACTCTTAGTATATATAAAGTATATTCTTAGTATATATAAAGTAAACTCTTAGTATATATAAAGTAAATTCTTAGTATTTATAAAGTAAACTCTTAGTATATATAAAGTATATTCTTAGTATATATAAAGTAAACTCTTAGTATATATAACGTAAATTCTTAGTATTTATAAAGTAAACTCTTAGTATGTATAACGTATATTCTTTGTAAATATAAAGTATACTCTTAGTATATGTAATGTATACTCTTAGTATATATAAAGTATATTCTTTGTATATATAAAGTATGCCCTAGTATATATAAAGTACACCCTTAGTATATATAAAGTATATTCTTAGTATATATAAAGTATACTCTTAGTATAAATAAAGTATAAAGTATATTCTTAGTATATATAAAGCATACTCTTATTATATATAACGTATACTCTTAGTATTTATAAAGTATACTCTTAGTATATATAAAGTGTATTCTTTGTATATATAAAGTATGCCCTTAGTATATATAAAGTATACTCTTAGTATAAATAAAGTGTACTCTTAGTATATATAAAGTATATGAATAGTATATATAAAGTATACAAATAGTATATATAAAGTATATTATTCGTATATATAAAGTGTACTCTTAGTATATATAAAGTATACTCTTAGTATATATAAAGTATACTCTTAGTATATATAAAGTATACTCGTAGTATTTATAAAGTATGCTCTTAGTATTTATAAAGTATACTCTTAGTATAAATAAAGTGTACTCTTAGTATATATAAAGTATATTCTTAGTAGATATAAAGTATACGCTTAGTATATATAAAGTATATTCTTAGTATATATAAAGTGTACTCTTAGTATATATAAAGTATACTCTTAGTATATATAAAGTATATTCTTAGTATATATAAAGTATACGCTTAGTATATATAAAGTATACTCTTAGTATATATAAAGTATACTCTTTGTATATATAAAGTATGCCCTAGTATATATAAAGTACACCCTTAGTATATATAAAGTATATTCTTAGTATATATAAAGTATACTCTTTGTATAAATAAAGTATATTCTTAGTATATATAAAGCATACTCTTAGTATATATAACGTATACTCTTAGTATTTATAAAGTATACTCTTAGTATATATAAAGTGTATTCTTTGTATATATAAAGTATGCTGTTAGTATATATAAAGTATACTCTTAGTATAAATAAAGTGTACTCTTAGTATATATAAAGTATATGAATAGTATATATAAAGTATACAAATAGTATATATAAAGTATATTCTTCGTATATATAAAGTGTACTCTTAGTATATATAAAGTATACTCTTAGTATATATAAAGTATACTCTTAGTATATATAAAGTATACTCTTAGTATATATAAAGTATATTCTTCGTATATATAAAGTGTACTCTTAGTATATATAAAGTGTACTCTTAGTATATATAAAGTATACTCTTAGTATTTATAAAGTATATTCTCAGTAAAAGGTATTGGAGTTAATCCTCTGCTTCAGGTTGTTCTAAACAGTTCAAATCCTCTGAAGTTCAGCGTTTCAGAATGATTCAAATTGACAGGCGATGTTCCCTAGTGGGCACTGCGTTCCCGGTAAACGCTGTGTATGTCGGCTCAATCGGAAATCACCTTTTTCGTTAAAGATTGCGCACTCTGTGACGCTTCAGCGATGAAGAGCGGGGTGGCAGGGTAGCCTAGTCGTTAGAGCGTTGGAGTTGCGAGTTCAAACCCCTGAGCTGACAAGGTACAAATCTGTCGTTCTGCCCCTGAACAGGCAGTTAACCCACTGTTCCTTGAAAATAAGAATGTGTTCTTAACTGTCTTGACTAGTTAAATAAAGGTAAAAAAAAAAAACGTTTTTAAAAACTGCAGCCCTACATCTCTAGATTGTTTTCTAGAATTACAGAGGCTGTATGAATTATTGTAGCTAGGTGCTACAGTATATAAATGATGAAACCCTTTCCTTTCCGTTAGGTTAAGTAACACAATATAATGTCACTGAACATCCCGTTCAGTTATGGGACAGACTATGACGTGTACCACAACAGGTGATCTGCTCTATTACTCTGTTATTCCAATGCAACACTTCCCAATTAATCAATTCCCCTATCACTCTCTCTCTCCATCTCTCCCTGTCCCCTATCGCTCTCTCCTCTCTCTCTCTCTCTCTCTCGCTCGCTCTCTCTCCATCTCTCCCTGTCCTCTATCGCTCTCTTTCTCTCCATTTCTCCCTGTCCCCTATCGCTCTCTCTCTCTCTCTCTCTATCTCTCTCTCTCTAGCTCTCCCTGTCCCTTATCGCTCTCTCTCTCTCTCCATCTCTCCCTGTCCCTTATCGCTCTCTTTCTCTCCATTACTCCCTGTCCCCTATCGCTCTCTCTCTCTCTCTCTCTCTCTCTCTCTCGCTCTCCATCTCTCCCTGTCCCCTATCGCTCTCTCCCTCCATCTCTCCCTGTCCCCTATCGCTCTCTGTCTCTCTCTCTCTCCCTCCATCTCTCCCTGTCCCCTATCGCTCTCTCTCTCTCTCCATCTCTCCCTGTCCCCTATCGCTCTCTCTCTCTCTCTCTCTCTCCATCTCTCCCTGTCCCCTATCGCTCTCTGTCTCCATATCTCCATCTCTCCCTGTCCCCTATCGCTCTCTCTCTCTCTCTCTCTCTCTCTCCATCTCTCCCTGTCCCCTATCGCTCTCTCTCTGTCCCACTGCCCCCATCTCTTTCTATCCCCATACCCCCCTGTTCCGTTTAACCCCATGTCCTCCATCTCTCTCCATCTCTCTGTGTCTCCCACCCTGTCCCCATCATGGTCCTTACCCCTGGAGTCTGGCCCGGATACGACTGTGTGTCACAATTTTGTCGTAGGCTGAAGAATCCACTCTATCCACAGAGCTGAGCGTACAGAGCGCTAACACAGCCACAAACACTAGCTTCATCCTCGGGTCGTCTCTGTCTGTTTCTCTCCAGAGTAGGTCACACACACTCACTCCTCTCCAAAATGCACAGGAGAAATGGGAGCGCTCACAGGAGTGGGAGGTTTTATACCAGTACTCTCTTTACACCACCCCCTCCTTATTTAACTCTCTCAATCTCAACTCTCTCTCTCTCTCTGTCTCTCTCAATCTCAACTCTCTCTCTCTCTCTCTCTCTCTCTCTGTTTCTCTGTCTCTCTGTCTCTCTCTCTCTCTGTTTCTCTCTCTCTCTGTCTCTCTCTCTCTCTGTTTCTCTCTCTCTGTTTCTCTCTCTCTCTGTCTCTCTCTTTCTCTCTCTCTCTCTCTCTGTCTCTGTTTCTCTCTCTCTCTCTCTCTCTCTCTCTCTCTGTCTCTCTCTCTCTCAATTAAATTAAATTAAATTCAAGGGCTTTATTTGCATGGGAAACGTGTTAACATTGCCAAAGCAAGTGAGGTAGATAATATACGAAAGTCAAATAAACAATAAAAATTAACAGTAAACATTACACATACAGAAGTTTAAAAACAATAAAGACATTACAAATGTCATATTATATATACATAGTGTTGTAACAATGTACAAATGGTTAAAGGACACAAGATAAAATAAATAAGCATAAATATGGGTGGTATTTACAATGGTGTTTGTTCTTCACTGGTTGCCCTTTTCTTGTGGCAACAGGTCACAAATCTTGCTGCTGTGATGGCACACTGTGGAATTTCACCCAGTAGATATGAGTCTCTCTCTGTCTCTGTCTCTGTCTCTCTCTCTCTCTCTCTCTCTCTCTCTCTCTCTCTCTCTCTCTCTCTCTCTCTATTCAGTAGATATGGGAGTCTCTCTCTCTCTCTCTCTCTCTATTCAGTAGATATGGGAGTCTCTCTCTCTCTCTCTCTCTCTATTCAGTAGATATGAGTCTCTCTCTCTCTCTGTCTGTCTCTCTCTCTCTCTCTCTCTCTCTCTCTCTCTATTCAGTAGATATGGGAGTCTCTCTCTCCCTCTCTCTACCTCTCTCTCTCCCTATACCTCTCCCTCTACTCACCCTTCCCACCCCCTACTTTTGACCAGAGCTCAATTAGATGCCATTTGGGACTCCCGCCTACTGTACATATCTGAGAGGCGTACGTAACGGTAAGACCGATTATTCTTTCTGTTCATAGCTGTCTCAGCCTGTCATCCCAGTGTCTCCAAGCCTTTAACTAACAGTATAGTTACTGTAACAGAAGAGAAGCTGTCTGTTTCAGATGGATCATTTATTTTTTTCATCTCTATTTTGGCAGTGAGTCCCATTGAGACCAAGATGTATTTTTTTAAAGGAGATGACAAGACCAGCAGCAAAAATACAAAATAAAAGTTAGAGACAAAATACAATGTATTTTTCTTTCTGTATCTGACCATATAGACCAGAAGAGAAGCTGAAGTGGTCTTCAAGACGTGTGAGATATTAACACCATGACTCTGACAGTCTGACAGTCTCCTACCTACCATCTATACCTGCCTGTCCTTCGATCCACCTCCCCTCTTTTCTCTCCCTCTCTGCTCCCTTTTCCTTCCTCTCTCCTCCCCCTCCCTTTCTTCCGCTCTCTCAGGACAGACTGCAGTGAACACAGAGTGACAAACCTCACCTCAGGGACCTCTAACCATTCCAACTTCTCCTCTGGGACATCCAGCCATTCCAAATCTCTCCTCTGGGACATCCAGCCATTCCAAAACTCTCCTCTGGGACCTCCAGCCGTTCCAAACCTCTCCTCGGGGACTCCCAACCTCTCCTCAGGGACCCCCAACCTCTCCTCAGGGACCCCCAACCTCTCCTCAGGGACCCCCAACATCTCCTCTGGGACCTCCAGCCGTTCCAAACCTCTCCTCTGGGACCTCCAGCCATTCCAACCTCTCCTCAGGGACCCCCAACCTCTCCTCAGGACCCCCAACCTCTCCTCAGGGATCCCCAACATCTCCTCAGGGACCTCCAGCCATTCCAACCTCTCCTCAGGGACCTCCAGCCATTCCAAAACTCTCCTCTGGGACCTCCAGCCGTTCCAAACCTCTCCTCGTGGACTCCCAACCTCTCCTCAGGGACCCCCAACCTCTCCTCAGGGACTCCCAACATCTCCTCTGGGACCTCCAGCCGTTCCAAACCTCTCCTCTGGGACCTCCAGCCATTCCAACCTCTCCTCAGGGACCCCCAACCTCTCCTCAGGACCCCCAACCTCTCCTCAGGACCCCCAACCTCTCCTCAGGGATCCCCAACATCTCCTCAGGGACCTCCAGCCATTCCAACCTCTCCTCAGGGACCGCCAACCTCTCCTCAGGGACCCCCAACATCTCCTCAGGGACCTCCAGCCATTCCAACCTCTCCTCAGGGACCTCCAGCCGTTCCATGTATTTGATCTATTCTAGAGCTAATACATCTGATTCATCTGGTGCTGCTAGTTCAGGACTACAACAACTACTACTACAACTAGTTTAGCACTACAACAACAACAACAACTACAGCTAGTTCAGGACTACAACAACTACTACTACAGCTAGTTCAGGACTACAACAACAACAACTGGTACAGCTAGTTCGGGACTACAACAACAACTACTACTACAGCTAGTTCGGGACTACAACAACAACTACTACTACAGCTAGTTCAGGACTACAACAACAACTACTACAGCTAGTTCAGGACTACAACAACAACAACTACAGCTAGTTCAGGACTACAACAACAACTGGTACAGCTAGTTCAGGACTACAACAACAGCAACTGGTACAGCTAGTTCGGGACTACAACAACAACTACTACTACAGCTAGTTCAGGACTACAACAACAACTACTACTACAGCTAGTTCAGGACTACAACAACAACTACTACTACAGCTAGTTCGGGACTACAACAACAACTACTACTACAGCTAGTTCGGGACTACAACAACAACTACTACTACAGCTAGTTCGGGACTACAACAACAACTACTACTACAGCTAGTTCAGGACTACAACAACAACTACTACAGCTAGTTCAGGACAACAACAACAACAACTACAGCTAGTTCAGGACTACAACAACAACTACTACTACAGCTAGTTCAGGACTACAACAACAACCGGTACAGCTAGTTCAGGACTACAACATCAAATGGTGAAATGTCTGGTGGTCCCTGAGGAGAGGTGTGAGAACCACCGCTATACTTGACAGTCATGGAACAACACAGCCTGTTGTGGCAGGCCCCAGTAGCCTACAGGTAGATGAGTTGGTGGACCCCATACAGAAAGGTGTCTTTTTACAGTCGGGCTGCGTCCACACCTGAGTACCTGCTCTGAGGGTAGTCAAATAATTTGGCCGCAGCCAAACATGTGCAGACGCAGGCGTGCACACACACGGCCTGCACACACACGGCCTGCACACACACGGCCTGCACACACACGGCCTGCGGCAACTCAAACGCTTTGTCTAACTTAACAGTCAGTTAGTCACACCCTCACGGTATTTTTGTATTTCGCCCCAACTCCAACCTCCAACCCCTCAGACTCCAACCCCCCAGACTCCAACCTCCAACCCCTCAGACTCCAACCTCCAACCCCTCAGACTCCAACCTCCAACCCCTCAGACTTCAACCTCCAACCCCTCAGACTCCAACCTCCAACCCCTCAGACTCCAACCTCCAACCCCTCAGACTCCAACCTCCAACCCCCAGACTCCAACCTCCAACCCCTCAGACTCCAACCTCCAACCCCTCAGACTCCAACCTCCAACCCCTCAGACTCCAACCTCCAACCCCTCAGACTCCAACCTCCAACCCCTCAGACTCCAACCTCCAACCCCTCAGACTCCAACCTCCAACCCCTCAGACTCCAACCTCCAACCTCTCAGACTCCAACCTCCAACCCCTCAGACTCCAACCTCCAACCCCTCAGACAAGCCTTATAGCTTTCTTCTCCTGTATCCCCAATTCTCTCCCCCTCCCCTCCTCTCCTCCACTCTCCCCCTTTCCCCCTCTCCCACCTGGCTCCAGAGATAATACTCTCTCCTCCCCGTGCTTCCCTTTCTCCTGCATCTCTCCTTCTTCTCTCATTGTCCTCTCTCTCTAAACTCCCTCTTCATGTTCTCCTGCATCTCTCCTTCTTCTCTCTAAACTCTCTCTTCATGTTCTCCTGCATCTCTCCTTCTTCTCTCCTTGTCTTCCCTCTCAAAACTCTCTCTTCCCTTTCTCCTCCATCTGTCTTCTGTATATTTCTTGTTCTCCTTCTACTTCCTTTCTCCATCAGGCCACATCCAGATGGAAACACTCCAGCCAGAGGATCTGTCTCTCTCTTTCTCTCTTTCTCTCTGTCTGCCCCTGTCTTTCTTTCTCTCTGTCTGCCTCTGTCTTTCTTTCTCTCTTTCTCTCTGTCTGCCTTTGTCTTTGTTTCTCTCTTTCTCTCTGTCTGCCTCCTTCTTTCTTTCTTTTTTCTCAAACAATTTCTATAGGAAAGGGGAGGAAGAAAGCAAAGGATAGAAAGTGAAAAGTAACCAGGAACTCCCTCCAGTGGTAAAGGCATGCCAGTACATGGAGTTAGGGTCTTCCATTATGCTGAATACAGTGAGGAGTTCTCCCTCTAGTGGTAGAGTCATGTCAGTACATGGAGTTAGGGTCTTCCATTATGCTGAATACTGTGAGGACTCCAGTAGTTGGTGGTCCTGCCTTTTAATTTTAGGGGAGACCAGGGTTCTTTGTCTCAGGGGTTCTTTGTCTCAGGGGTTCTTTGTCTCGGGGGTTGGTTGTCTCGGGGGTTGGTTGTCTCAGGGGTTCTTTGTCTCAGGGGTTCTTTGTCTCAGGGGTTGGTTGTCTCAGGGGTTGGTTGTCTCAGGGGTTGGTTGTCTCAGGGGTTCTTTGTCTCAGGGGTTCTTTGTCTCAGGGGTTGGTTGTCTCAGGGGTTGGTTGTCTCAGGGGTTGGTTGTCTCGGGGTTGGTTGTCTCGGGGTTGGTTGTCTCAGGGGTTGGTTGTCTCAGGGGTTCTTTGTCTCGGGGGTTGGTTGTCTCAGGGTTCTTTGTCTCGGGGTTCTTTGTCTCGGGGTTGGTTGTCTCAGGGGTTGGTTGTCTCAGGGTTCTTTGTCTCGGGGTTGGTTGTCTCAGGGGTTGGTTGTCTCAGGGTTCTTTGTCTCAGGGTTCTTTGTCTCAGGGTTCTTTGTCTCAGGGGTTGGTTGTCTCAGGGGTTCTTTGTCTCAGGGTTCTTTGTCTCAGGGGTTCTTAGTCTCGGGGGTTGGTTGTCTCAGGGGTTGGTTGTCTCAGGGGTTGGTTGTCTCAGGGGTTCTTTGTCTCGGGGGTTGGTTGTCTCAGGGGTTGGTTGTCTCAGGGGTTCTTTGTCTCAGGGGTTCTTTGTCTCAGGGGTTGGTTGTCTCAGGGGTTCTTTGTCTCAGGGGTTGGTTGTCTCAGGGGTTCTTTGTCTCAGGGGTTGGTTGTCTCAGGGGTTCTTTGTCTCAGGGTTCTTTGTCTCAGGGTTCTTTGTCTCGGGGTTGGTTGTCTCAGGGTTCTTTGTCTCGGGGTTGGTTGTCTCAGGGGTTGGTTGTCTCGGGGTTGGTTGTCTCAGGGGTTGGTTGTCTCGGGGGTTGGTTGTCTCAGGGGTTCTTTGTCTCAGGGGTTCTTTGTCTCAGGGGTTCTTTGTCTCAGGGGTTGGTTGTCTCAGGGGTTCTTTGTCTCGGGGGTTGGTTGTCTCAGGGGTTGGTTGTCTCGGGGGTTCTTTGTCTCAGGGGTTCTTTGTCTCAGGGGTTGGTTGTCTCAGGGGTTGGTTGTCTCGGGGGTTGGTTGTCTCAGGGGTTGGTTGTCTCGGGGGTTGGTTGTCTCGGGGGTTGGTTGTCTCAGGGGTAATTATTCTCTAAATGGCATTGTGTAATATGTTTAAGGTTAAAATGTGTGATTTCTTTTTAAGAATTTATTGACCTGGTCAATTCATGTCAGCATGACAAAATGAGATGAGGGGGATGAGCGGGATTTTCTCCTGCATCATCTCTGACCTTTTTCTGTCAAGGTCAAAGGTCAAAGGTAATCGAGGAGAGGAGATGAGGAGCGGACGAAAATGCACTTGTATGAAATTAACCAGTCCTTCTCCACTCAATCAGGCAAATTACGTTTACAGGATCCCCAAAATAATTGTTAGTTTGTTAGCAAGAAATGTTCTAGATAAAACGATAAATAGCATTTAGTTTTTAAACGTGTGCATGCTTTTCTCAAAAAACTAAATCTGATTCTGGGTAGATTTCACACCTCTTCGCGGTAGGATACACAAGATCCTTGATGAAAGTCAGCTACTGAGGAGGGGAGGACACTCTTTCACTCGCAGACAAACTGCTGGACCACTTGACCAGTTACCCATTTCTGGGTCATGGGAGATGGAGGAGGATGGACAGAGGAGGGAGGAGGGAGAACGGAGGACGGAGGAGAGATGAGGACAGAGGACGGAGGACGGAGGAAAGATGAGGAAGGAGGGAGGATGCAAGAGGGAGGACGGAGGACAGAGGACAGAGGACGGAGGACGGAGGAAAGAGGACGGAGGACGGAGGAAAGATGAGGAAGGAGGGAGGATGCAAGATGGAGGACAGAGGACGGAGGACGGAGGACGGGGGACGGGGGACGGGGACGGGGACGGAGGACGGAGGACGGAGGACGGAGGACGGAGGACAGAGGACAGAGGACAGACTTTACAAAAGCCCTATGTGTTTCTCATCTGAAATAAAACACTAAACTAATATTTTTTTTGTAAATGTTTGAATTATGGAAGTATCCATGAACAATTATGTAAAACAGAGGAAAGGGAGGGCTATATATCAAACCTATTTCAGAGTTCCTAGGTCAAGCTATGTGTCAACTAGCATCTTAATTAGTATAGAGGGTGGATGGGGATGGTTGTCACTATCAACTCAATTAGAATAAAACCAGTGGAAGGTAAACTCAGGTAAACTCAGGTAAACTCAGGTAAATGCAGTTTACATTGAAAGTTCCTTTTTTCACTGTGACCAGCGATCAGAGACTATATCAGACTACCCACCTATTGATTATATCTGACTACCCACCTATTGTTAATATCTGACTACCCACCTATTGATTATATCAGACTACCCACCTATTGATTATATCTGACTACCCACCTATTGATTATATCTGACTACCCACCTATTGATTATATCAGACTACCCACCTATTGATTATATCTGACTACCCACCTATTGTTAATATCTGACTAACCACCTATTGATTATAGCAGACTACCCACCTATTGATTATATCAGACTACCCACCTATTGATTATATCTGACTACCCACCTATTGATTATATCTGACTACCCACCTATTGATTATATCAGACTACCCACCTATTGATTATATCTGACTACCCACCTATTGATTATATCTGACTACCCACCTATTGATTATATCAGACTACCCACCTATTGATTATATCTGACTACCCACCTATTGATTATATCTGACTACACACCTATTGATTATAGCAGACTACCCACCTATTGATTATATCTGACTACCCACCTATTGATTATAGCAGACTACCCACCTATTGATTATATCTGACTACCCACCTATTGATTATATCTGACTACCCACCTATTGTTTATATCTGACTACCCACCTATTGATTATATCAGACTACCCACCTATTGATTATAGCAGACTACCCACCTATTGATTATATCAGACTACCCACCTATTGATTATATCAGACTACCCACCTATTGATTATATCTGACTACCCACCTATTGTTTATAGCAGACTACCCACCTATTGATTATATCTGACTACCCACCTATTGTGTATATCTGACTACCCACCTATTGATTATATCTGACTACCCACCTATTGATTATAGCAGACTACCCACCTATTGATTATAGCAGACTACCCACCTATTGATTATATCAGACTACCCACCTATTGATTATATCTGACTACCCACCTATTGATTATATCTGACTACCCACCTATTGTTTATAGCAGACTACCCACCTATTGTGTATATCTGACTACCCACCTATTGATTATATCTGACTACCCACCTATTGATTATATCTGACTACCCACCTATTGATTATATCTGACTACCCACCTATTGTTTATATCTGACTACCCACCTATTGTTTATAGCAGACTACCCACCTATTGATTATATCTGACTACCCACCTATTGTGTATATCTGACTACCCACCTATTGATTATATCTGACTACACGACTCATTCAATTCCAAGCTCTTGTGTTATAAAGAGCTCCCTTCATTGCCTCACTCTTTCATTTTCTGTGACACACACACATATTTACTCAAAATGTCACCTGTTATTTGCCCGGCATATCCTCGATCAAAGAAAGGCTGGAGAGATGGTCGCCTCTCTTCGAGTCCTTAGGAAACTCGGAAACTATTTTTAATGTATTATTTCTTTCATTGTTAATTAACCCAGAAATCTTAAGTCTTATTACAGCCGAGAGGAACTATTGGATACAAGAGCAACGTCAACTTACCAACATTACGACCTGGAGTACGACTTTCCCGAAGCGGATCCTCTGTTTGGACCACCACCCAGGACAACGGCTCGGATCCCAGCCGGAGACCCAAAACAACGGCGCCGCAGAAGGGGCTGATGGAGCGGCCTTCTGGTCAGGCTGCTGTCGTGGCAGAATCAGAATCCTTTAGGTAACATTCATAAATAAGATGTTTTATTAATTTTTATAAGCATGTTTATGTGGGACAAGTTACTTGGGCCCAGAGAGGGGAGAGGTCGGGTTAGTCTTATCTGTGAATGTGTCTGTAAACTATTCCTAAACCATGTGAGGGGATGGTGTGATTAATGGGAACCAGTTAGGTGGCTCCACAATGTCTGTGTCCCAGTCACGTCTCTCTGTAAGCTTGTCTAGGAGGGGGTGTATTTGATATATGCCATTGGATGAGGTAATGTTTTTGGTTCTAAGTGGTACCAAGAACGAGATAAAAACTTAGTTTAGGAGACCAAACTGAACGATAATTTATAGCCAATGCTGTCCGGCTATGTGTGTCTTTGCTATAAAGAATCAACAGTTGCAATGTGTAAGGGACTCTCAGAGAATTCATTTATAGACACTGAATTGATCTGAGAGTCACAGGGCTATGGTGAAGCTCATATAATTAAAGATGGGCTTTATGATATAACTCTGACTTGTGTGTGTGGTTTGCTCTCTCATGATTTGGTAATACAGGACATTTCCACGACACTCTGTAGACGTGCACATTGCCCACCGCTCCAGAGTATTCTCCAATGTCCAGTCTCTTGACAACAAGGTAGACGAAAAAATCGAGCAAAGGGTTGCCTTCCAGAGAGACATCAGAGATGGTAACATTCTCTGTTTCACGGAAACATGGCTCTCTCGGGTTATGTTGTCGGAGTCAGTTCAGCCACCGGGCTTCTCCGTGCATCGCGCCGACAGAGATAAAAAAACTCTTTAGGAAGAGGAAGCGTGGGGGTAAATTGCAACCTTCCGGTTACTAGTCCAACGCTCTAGCGACTAGGCTACCCTGCCGCCCCGGCGGAATGATGTTGCACTGCCTAGGGGTTCCACTAGATGTCAACCATCAATATAAATTACAATGAGACATCTATGATGTTGTGGGAGTGAATGAGAGCAGAATCAGTCAGGTGTCTGGCAGTCAGCCATTTTCTGATCACGCTTATTCCTCATGGTACCCACTTGCGTTCCATTGCTCATGAAGACACAAAGGAATAGTCTGGTTGGAACTTTATTGACACTACATGTTAAAAACATCCTAATGATTGATTCTGTACTTAGTTTGAAATGTTTCTTCGACCGGTAATATAACTTTTTGAAGTTTTTGTCCGATGTAACGCTGACCAGAATGAGTGTTTGGATATGTAAACCAAACTCGCTAACAAAGGAAGGTATTTGGACATAAATAACAGACATTTTTGAACAAAACAAACATTTATTGTGGACCTGGGAATCCTGCTTTCTGATGTAGATCATCAAAGGTAAGGGAATATTTATCGTGTAATTTCTTGTTTATGTTGACGCCATCGTTGTGGTTGTGGTGATTTTTACTCCTGAGCGCCGTCTCAGATTATTGCATGGGTTTCTTTTTCCATAATTAAAAAAAAAAATATGACACAGCGGTTGCATTAATTAAGGAGAGGTATATCTATAATTCCATGTGTAGAACTCGTATTATCATCGACATTTATGATGAGTATTTCTGTTGAATCGATGTGGCTATGCAAAATCACTGGATGTTTTTGGAACTAGTGAATGTAACGCGCCAATGTAAACTCTGATATAAATATGCACTTTATCGAACAAAACATACATGTATTGTGTAACATGAAGTCCTATGAGTGTCATCTGATGAAGATTTGTGCTTTTTCTCTTTCTCTCTGGCTGGTAAAATTGGCTGTGTATTTTAGTGAGTTGTTGGTGACCTAACAGAATCGTTTGTGGTGCTTTCCCCGTAAATCCTATTTGAAATCGGACACTGTGGTGGGATTAACAACAAGACTACCTTGAAAACGAAAAAAATACATGTTTCCTGATTTCCCTGATTTCAAACCAACACCCTGATTTCAACCCAACACCCTGATTTCAACTAATTTCAACCCAACACATTGATTTCAACCCAACACCTTGATTTCAACCCAACACCTTGATTTCAACCCAACAACCCAATACCTTGATTTCAACCCAACACCTTAATTTCAACCCAACACCCCCGATTTCATCCCAACACCTTGATTTCATCCCAACACCTTGATTTCAACTCAACAGCTTGATTTCAACTAATTCCAACCCAGCACCTTGATTCCAACCCAACACCTTGATTCCAACCCAACACCTTGATTCCAACCCAACACCTTGATTTCAACCCAACAGCTTGATTTCAACTAATTCCAACCCAGCACCTTGATTCCAACCCAACACCATGATTCCAACCCAACACCTTGATTCCAACCCAACACCTTGATTTCAACCCAGCACCCTGACTTCAACCCAACACCTTGATTTCAACTCAACACCTTGATTTCAACCCAACACCTTAATTTCAACCCAGCACCCTGATTATTCTCCTGATGAGAGTCTTGTAAAATGTACTGGTGCTGAGAAATGCACACCAGAGTAAACAATCACAACCATCTTCACAGAGTCAAAACATTTCCCATCTGTCATCTCTTCATCTAACTGTTCTTGGTCAATACTTCTCAAAGAGTAGAGCATCATTTGACTGATTCATGTTCACTTGTGTCAAACACACACACAGTTGTAGAATGCTGTAGAAACTAATGGAAATGCATGGTATTGACTGCAGAAGATAACCCCTGGCAATCTAACAATGTTTAAACTATACTTCAATCTAACACTGTCTAATGAATGTTTAAACTATACCCCCCCCCCCGCCAAACCCTCCCCTGACACGGACGACGCTGGGCCAAATGTGCGCCGCCCTATGGGACTCCCGATCACGGCCGGTTGTGATCCAACCCGGGTCTGTAGTGACACCTGTAGCCATGTGATGCAGTTCCTTAGAATAACACTGTAACGTAACAAATGTCAAGGAGTCTGAATTCTTTGCGTATACACTGCCTCTTTGGCTCAGGATGCTCCTATGAACATGTTAAAAAGCCTGGTTTTTGGTTGAAAATGGATATGTATACTTTGATTTGTTTATTTTCAAGTCAACACAGAACTAAAATATCAATCAAGTTTAAAATAATCAATCTCTCGAAAGGTTAAATTTAAGTCATTAAATAAGTCAGTAAATCAACAAGTCATCAAATCAATAAGTCAAATAAATCAATACGTCTTTAAATCAACAAGTCATCTTGCCTGGTTGAGATTGGAGTTTTTGCTTGAGTGGTTGGTCTGGTGGAGTGGTTGGTCTGGTTTAGTGGTTGGTCTGGTTTAGTGGTTGGACTGGTTTAGTGGTTGGTCTGGTTTAGTGGTTGGACTGGTTTAGTGGTTGGTCTGGTTTAGTGGTTGGTCTGGTGTAGTGGTTGGTCTGGTGTAGTGGTTGGTCTGGTGTAGTGATTGGACTGGTGTAGTGGTTGGTCTGGTTTAGTGGTTGGTCTGGTTTAGTGGTTGGTCTGGTTTAGTGGTTGGTCTGGTGTAGTGGTTGGTCTCTTGGAGTGTTTGGTCTGGTTTAGTGGTTGGCCTGGTGGAGTGGTTGGTCTGGTTTAGTGGTTGGTCTGGTGTAGTGGTTGGCCTGGTGGAGTGATTGGTCTGGTGGAGTGGTTGGTCTGGTTTAGTGGTTGGCCTGGTGGAGTGGTTGGTCTGGTAGTGGTTGGTTGGTAGTGGTTGGCCTGGTGTAGTGGTTGGTCTGGTGTAGTGGTTGGCCTGGTTTAGTGGTTGGTCTGGTGTAGTGGTTGGTCTGGTGTAGTGGTTGGTCTGGTGTAGTGGTTGGACTGGTGTAGTGGTTGGTCTGGTTTAGTGGTTGGTCTGGTTTAGTGGTTGGTCTGGTTTAGTGGTTGGTCTGGTGTAGTGGTTGGTCTGGTGGAGTGTTTGGTCTGGTTTAGTGGTTGGCCTGGTGGAGTGGTTGGTCTGGTTTAGTGGTTGGTCTGGTGTAGTGGTTGGCCTGGTGGAGTGGTTGGTCTGGTTTAGTGGTTGGTCTGGTGGAGTGGTTGGTCTGGTCTTTAGTGGTTGGTCTGGTGGAGGTTGGTCTGGTTTAGTGGTTGGCCTGGTGTAGTGGTTGGTCTGGTTTAGTGGTTGGTCTGGTGTAGTGGTTGGTCTGGTGGAGTGGTTGGTCTGGTGGAGTGGTTGGTCTGGTGTAGTGGTTGGTCTGGTGTAGTGGTTGGTCTGGTTTAGTGCTTGGTCTGGTGTAGTGCTTGGTCTGGTGAGGTGGTTGGGGGACTGGGTTTGTAGATGGGAGAAAGGATTTGGAATTTGAATGATTGCCCTGTCAACGAGAGAAGTTCTAGTGACTATGCAAATGAGGATGATACTGTCAATTCAGGATGTTACTATCATGGAATATTTGGTGGATGTGGTTCAGAGACGGACTGGGATCAGATATCGGCCCTGACATTCTAACACACTGGCCCATTCTTTTTTCTCGATGCCACCATTGTTAGCCAGATAATTATGAATTTGTTGCGAAACCCCCTAAATTAGACAGGCCTAATATGGGCAAAACATTTACCAGCCCATCTGGCATTTCCCCCGAAAGGACATAGGCCTCCGGTGTATTTTGTCAAACTATGAACGGAGATCTAAAGGGCGGGAACAGAACGTGCACGGCCTTCAGGAAGTATTCAGACCCCTTGACTTATTCTACAGTTTATTGTGTTACAGCCTGAATCAGAAATGTATTAAACAGATCTGTCTATAAACCCTATAGCAGTGGTCTCCTGGTATCTGTGTATAAACCCTATAGCAGTGGTCTCCTGGTATCTGTCTATAAACCCTATAGCAGTGGTCTCCTGGTATCTGTGTATAAACCCTATAGCAGTGGTCTCCTGGTATCTGTCTATAAACCCTATAGCAGTGGTCTCCTGGTATCTGTGTATAAACCCTATAGCAGTGGTCTCCTGGTATCTGCCTATAAACCCTATAGCAGTGGTCTCCTGGTATCTGTCTATAAACCCTATAGCAGTGGTCTCCTGGTATCTGTGTATAAACCCTATAGCAGTGGTCTCCTGGTATCTGCCTATAAACCCTATAGCAGTGGTCTCCTGGTATCTGTGTATAAACCCTATAGCAGGGGTCTCCTGGTATCTGCCTATAAACCCTATAGCAGTGGTCTCCTGGTATCTGCCTATAAACCCTATAGCAGTGGTCTCCTGGTATCTGCCTATAAACCCGATAGCAGTGGTCTCCTGGCATCTGTGTATAAACCCTATAGCAGTGGTCTCCTGGTATCTGTCTATAAACCCTATAGCAGTGGTCTCCTGGTATCTGTCTATAAACCCTATAGCAGTGGTCTCCTGGTATCTGTGTATAAACCCTATAGCAGTGGTCTCCTGGTATCTGTCTATAAACCCTATAGCAGTGGTCTCCTGGTATCTGTCTATAAACCCTATAGCAGTGGTCTCCTGGTATCTGCCTATAAACCCTATAGCAGTGGTCTCCTGGTATCTGTGTATAAACCCTATAGCAGTGGTCTCCTGGTATCTGTGTATAAACCCTATAGCAGTGGTCTCCTGGTATCTGTCTATAAACCCTATAGCAGTGGTCTCCTGGTATCTGTGTATAAACCCTATAGCAGTGGTCTCCTGGTATCTGTCTATAAACCCGATAGCAATGGTCTCCTGGTATCTGTGTATAAACCCTATAGCAGGGGTCTCCTGGTATCTGCCTATAAACCCTATAGCAGTGGTCTCCTGGTATCTGTGTATAAACCCTATAGCAGTGGTCTCCTGGTATCTGTGTATAAACCCTATAGCAGTGGTCTCCTGGTATCTGCCTATAAACCCTATAGCAGGGGTCTCCTGGTATCTGTGTATAAACCCTATAGCAGTGGTCTCCTGGTATCTGCCTATAAACCCTATAGCAGTGGTCTCCTGGTATCTGCCTATAAACCCTATAGCAGTGGTCTCCTGGTATCTGCCTATAAACCCTATAGCAGGGGTCTCCTGGTATCTGTGTATAAACCCTATAGCAGTGGTCTCCTGGTATCTGCCTATAAACCCTATAGCAGGGGTCTCCTGGTATCTGTGTATAAACCCTATAGCAGTGGTCTCCTGGTATCTGTGTATAAACCCTATAGCAGGGGTCTCCTGGTATCTGCCTATAAACCCTATAGCAGTGGTGTCCTGGTATCTGCCTATAAACCCTATAGCAGTGGTCTCCTGGTATCTGTGTATAAACCCTATAGCAGTGGTCTCCTGGTATCTTTCTATAAACCCTATAGCAGTGGTCTCCTGGTATCTGTGTATAAACCCTATAGCAGTGGTCTCCTGGTATCTGCCTATAAACCCTATAGCAGTGGTCTCCTGGTATCTGCCTATAAACCCTATAGCAGGGGTCTCCTGGTATCTGTCTATAAACCCTATAGCAGGGGTCTCCTGGTATCTGTGTATAAACCCTATAGCAGTGGTCTCCTGGTATCTGCCTATAAACCCTATAGCAGTGGTCTCCTGGTATCTGTGTATAAACCCTATAGCAGTGGTCTCCTGGTATCTGCCTATAAACCCTATAGCAGTGGTCTCCTGGTATCTGCCTATAAACCCTATAGCAGGGGTCTCCTGGTATCTGTGTATAAACCCTATAGCAGTGGTCTCCTGGTATCTGCCTATAAACCCTATAGCAGGGGTCTCCTGGTATCTGTGTATAAACCCTATAGCAGTGGTCTCCTGGTATCTGTGTATAAACCCTATAGCAGGGGTCTCCTGGTATCTGCCTATAAACCCTATAGCAGTGGTGTCCTGGTATCTGCCTATAAACCCTATAGCAGTGGTCTCCTGGTATCTGTGTATAAACCCTATAGCAGTGGTCTCCTGGTATCTTTCTATAAACCCTATAGCAGTGGTCTCCTGGTATCTGTGTATAAACCCTATAGCAGTGGTCTCCTGGTATCTGCCTATAAACCCTATAGCAGTGGTCTCCTGGTATCTGCCTATAAACCCTATAGCAGGGGTCTCCTGGTATCTGTCTATAAACCCTATAGCAGGGGTCTCCTGGTATCTGTGTATAAACCCTATAGCAGTGGTCTCCTGGTATCTGTCTATAAACCCTATAGCAGTGGTCTCCTGGTATCTGTGTATAAACCCTATAGCAGTGGTCTCCTGGTATCTGCCTATAAACCCTATAGCAGTGGTCTCCTGGTATCTGTGTATAAACCCTATAGCAGTGGTCTCCTGGTATCTGCCTATAAACCCTATAGCAGTGGTCTCCTGGTATCTGTGTATAAACCCTATAGCAGTGGTCTCCTGGTATCTGCCTATAAACCCTATAGCAGTGGTCTCCTGGTATCTGCCTATAAACCCTATAGCAGTGGTCTCCTGGTATCTGCCTATAAACCCTATAGCAGGGGTCTCCTGGTATCTGTGTATAAACCCTATAGCAGTGGTCTCCTGGTATCTGTGTATAAACCCTATAGCAGGGGTCTCCTGGTATCTGCCTATAAACCCTATAGCAGTGGTGTCCTGGTATCTGCCTATAAACCCTATAGCAGTGGTCTCCTGGTATCTGTGTATAAACCCTATAGCAGTGGTCTCCTGGTATCTGCCTATAAACCCTATAGCAGTGGTCTCCTGGTATCTGTGTATAAACCCTATAGCAGTGGTCTCCTGGTATCTGCCTATAAACCCTATAGCAGTGGTCTCCTGGTATCTGCCTATAAACCCTATAGCAGGGGTCTCCTGGTATCTGTCTATAAACCCTATAGCAGGGGTCTCCTGGTATCTGTGTATAAACCCTATAGCAGTGGTCTCCTGGTATCTGTGTATAAACCCTATAGCAGGGGTCTCCTGGTATCTGTGTATAAACCCTATAGCAGTGGTCTCCTGGTATCTGCCTATAAACCCTATAGCAGTGGTCTCCTGGTATCTGTGTATAAACCCTATAGCAGTGGTCTCCTGGTATCTGCCTATAAACCCTATAGCAGTGGTCTCCTGGTATCTGCCTATAAACCCTATAGCAGGGGTCTCCTGGTATCTGTCTATAAACCCTATAGCAGGGGTCTCCTGGTATCTGTGTATAAACCCTATAGCAGGGGTCTCCTGGTATCTGCCTATAAACCCTATAGCAGTGGTCTCCTGGTATCTTTCTATAAACCCTATAGCAGTGGTCTCCTGGTATCTGTGTATAAACCCTATAGCAGTGGTCTCCTGGTATCTGTGTATAAACCCTATAGCAGTGGTCTCCTGGTATCTGTGTATAAACCCTATAGCAGTGGTCTCCTGGTATCTGTCTATAAACCCTATAGCAGTGGTCTCCTGGTATCTGTGTATAAACCCTATAGCAGTGGTCTCCTGGTATCTGCGTATAAACCCTATAGCAGTGGTCTCCTGGTATCTGCCTATAAACCCTATAGCAGTGGTCTCCTGGTATCTGCCTATAAACCCGATAGCAGTGGTCTCCTGGTATCTGTGTATAAACCCTATAGCAGTGGTCTCCTGGTATCTGCCTATAAACCCTATAGCAGTGGTCTCCTGGTATCTGCCTATAAACCCGATAGCAGTGGTCTCCTGGTATCTGTATATAAACCCTATAGCAGTGGTCTCCTGGTATCTGTGTATAAACCCTATAGCAGTGGTCTCCTGGTATCTGCCTATAAACCCTATAGCAGTGGTCTCCTGGTATCTGCCTATAAACCCGATAGCAGTGGTCTCCTGGTATCTGTATATAAACCCTATAGCAGTGGTCTCCTGGTATCTGTGTATAAACCCTATAGCAGTGGTCTCCTGGTATCTGTCTATAAACCCTATAGCAGTGGTCTCCTGGTATCTGTGTATAAACCCTATAGCAGTGGTCTCCTGGTATCTGTCTATAAACCCTATAGCAGGGGTCTCCTGGTATCTGTCTATAAACCCTATAGCAGGGGTCTCCTGGTATCTGTCTATAAACCCTATAGCAGTGGTCTCCTGGTATCTGCCTATAAACCCTATAGCAGTGGTCTCCTGGTATCTGTATATAAACCCTATAGCAGTGGTCTCCTGGTATCTGTGTATAAACCCTATAGCAGTGGTCTCCTGGTATCTGCCTATAAACCCTATAGCAGTGGTGTCCTGGTATCTGTATATAAACCCTATAGCAGTGGTCTCCTGGTATCTGTATATAAACCCTATAGCAGTGGTCTCCTGGTATCTGTCTATAAACCCTATGGTTGAAGTCCCCAATAGGTCGATCGCCAGCCAGCAGCCCACCTATGAGTAGCTTGCTAAACAATTCTGAAAGTTCATGCAATTTTCACATGTTCCATCTCAAATTGTCATAAATAAATCTCACAAGTATCAGACATGTCAAGCTGCCCCCTGCTGTCTAATCAATGCAACACTGAATACATTTACATGAACACCAATAGGAGCGAAACAGACACTCAAGTATTCTGTTTTCTAATTATACCACTGGATACTTTCACCCCTAACTTCTGATTATCATGTCAGACATTTGGTAGGTCACATAATCATTTCTGACATTGTACAAACACACACACACACACACGCACGCACCAAGTCCAAGTGGAGTCTTGACCGAGGCTGTTTGGGTGATATAATCAAGTCCAAGTGGAGTCTTGACCGAGGCTGTTTGGGTGATATAATCAAGTCCAAGTGGAGTCTTGATCGAGGCTGTTTGGGTGATATAATCAAGTCCAAGTGGAGTCTTGACCGAGGCTGTTTGGGTGATATAATCAAGTCCAAGTGGAGTCTTGACCGAGGCTGTTTGGGTGATATAATCAAGTCCAAGTGGAGTCTTGACCGAGGCTGTTTGGGTGATATAATCAAGTCCAAGTGGAGTCTTGACCGAGGCTGTTTGGGTGATATAATCAAGTCCTAGTGGAGTCTTGACCGAGGCTGTTTGGGTGATATAATCAAGTCCAAGTGGAGTCTTGACCGAGGCTGTTTGGGTGATATAATCAAGTCCAAGTGGAGTCTTGACCGAGGCTGTTTGGGTGATATAATCAAGTCCAAGTGGAGTCTTGACCGAGGCTGTTTGGGTTATTGCTGTTTTCGTCTGTAATCACACTGGCATCAGTTCCCTCTGCTCTATGCCATTCTAACACAGCCACCAAACACTTTAGCACACTCTGGTACACTCCAACACGCTAGTTCACTCTGTTACACTCCAACACGCTAGTTCACTCTGTTACACTCCAACACGCTAGTTCACTCTGGTACACTCCAACACACTATTACACTCTGGTACACTCCAACACGTTAGTACACTCTGGTACACTGCAACACATTAGTACACTCTGGTACACTCCAACACGCTAGAATACTCTGGTACACTCCAACACGCTAGAATACTCTGGTACACTCCAACACGCTAGAATATTCTGGTACACTCCACAACACGCTAGTACACTCTGGTACACTCCAACACGCTAGAATACTCTGGTACACTCCAACAAGTTACTAACCTCTGGTACACTCCAACAGGCTAGAATACTCTGGTACACTGCAACACATTAGTACACTCTGGTACACTCCAACACGCTAGAATACTCTGGTACACTCCAACACGTTAGTACCCTCTGGTACACTCCAACACGCTAGAATACTCTGGTACACTCCAACACGCTAGAATTCTCTGGTACACTCCAACACGCTAGAATACTCTGGTAAACTCCAACACGTTAGTACCCTCTGGTACATTCCAACCCGCTAGTGCTCTCCAACACGCTAGTACACTCTGGTACACTCCAACACGCTAGAATACTCTGGTACACTCCAACACGCTAGAATACTCTGATACACTCCAACACGTTAGTACCCTCTGGTACACTCCAACACGCTAGTGCTCTCCAACACGTTAGTACCATCTGGTACACTCCAACACGCTAGTGCTCTCCAACACGCTAGTACACTCTGGTACACTCCAACACGTTAGTACACTCCAACATTCTAGTACACTCTGGTATACTCCAACACACTAGTACACTCTGGTACACTCCAACATGCTAGTACACTCAGGTACACTCCAACTCGCTAGTACACTCTGGTACACTCCAACACACTAGTATACTCCAACACACTAGTACACGCAGGTACACTCCAACATGTTAGTACACTCCAACATGCTAGTACACTCTGGTACCCTCCAACATGCTAGTACACTCTGGTACACTCCAACATGCTAGTACACTCTGGTACACTCCAACACACTAGTATACTCCAACACACTAGTACACGCAGGTACACTCCAACATGTTAGTACACTCCAACATGCTAGTACACTCTGGTACCCTCCAACATGCTAGTACACTCTGGTACACTCCAACATGCTAGTACACTCTGGTACACTCCAACACACTAGTATACTCCAACACACTAGTACACGCAGGTACACTCCAACATGTTAGTACACTCCAACATGCTAGTACACTCTGGTACCCTCCAACATGCTAGTACACTCTGGTACACTCCAACATGTTAGTACACTCCAACAGGCTAGTACACTCTGGTACACTCCAACACGCTAGAACACTCTGGTACACTCCAACACGCTAGTAAATACCTGAGAGATGGGTTACTGACAGAGAGGTAAATACCTGAGACCAGGGTTACTGACAGAGAGGTAAATACCTGAGACCAGGGTTACTGACAGAGAGGTAATACCTGAGAGATGGGTTACTGACAGAGAGGTAAATACCTGAGACCAGGGTTACTGACAGAGAGGTAAATACCTGAGAGATGGGTTTCTGACAGAGCGGTAAATACCTGAGAGATGGGTTACTGACAGAGAGATAAATACCTGAGACCAGGGTTACTGACAGAGAGATGGGTTATTGACAGAGAGGTAAATACCTGAGACCAGGGTTACTGACAGAGAGATGGGTTATTGACAGAGAGGTAAATACCTGAGAGATGGGTTACTGACAGAGGTAAATACCTGAGACCAGGGTTACTGACAGAGAGATGGGTTATTGACAGAGAGGTAAATACCTGAGAGATGGCTTACTGACAGAGAGGTAAATACCTGAGAGGTGGGTTATTGACAGAGAGGTAATACCTGAGACCAGGGTGACTGACAGAGAGGTACATACCTGAGAGATGGGTTACTGACAGAGAGGTAAATACCTGAGAGATGGGTTATTGACAGAGAGGTAAATACCTGAGACCAGGGTTACTGACAGAGAGGTAAATACCTGAGAGGTGGGTTATTGACAGAGAGGTAAATACCTGAGACCAGGGTTACTGACAGAGAGGTACATACCTGAGAGATGGGTTACTGACAGAGAGGTAAATACCTGAGAGATGGGTTACTGACAGAGAGGTAATACCTGAGAGATGATATACTGACAGAGAGGTAATACCTGAGACCAGGGTTACTGACAGAGAGGTAAATACCTGAGAGGTGGGTTACTGACAGAGAGGTAATACCTGAGAGATGATATACTGACAGAGAGGTAATACCTGAGAGATGGGTTACTGACAGAGAGGTAAATACCTGAGACCAGGGTTACTGACAGAGAGGTAAATACCTGAGACCAGGGTTACTGACAGAGAGGTAAATACCTGAGACCAGGGTTACTGACAGAGAGGTAAATACCTGAGAGGTGGGTTATTGACAGAGAGGTAAATACCTGAGACCAGGGTTACTGACAGAGAGGTACATACCTGAGAGATGGGTTACTGACAGAGAGGTAAATACCTGAGAGATGGGTTACTGACAGAGAGGTAATACCTGAGAGATGGGTTACTGACAGAGAGATGGGTTACTGACAGAGAGGTAAATACCTGAGAGATGGGTTACTGACATAGAGATGGGTTACTGACAGAGAGGTAAATACCTGAGAGATGGGTTACTGACAGAGAGGTAAATACCTGAGAGATGGGTTACTGACAGAGAGGTAATACCTGAGAGATGATATACTGACAGAGAGGTAAATACCTGAGAGATGGGTTACTGACAGAGAGGTAAATACCTGAGAGATGGGTTACTGACAGAGAGGTAAATACCTGAGAGATGGGTTACTGACAGAGAGGTAAATACCTGAGAGATGGGTTACTGACAGAGAGGTAATACCTGAGAGATGATATACTGACAGAGAGGTAATACCTGAGACCAGGGTTACTGACAGAGAGGTAAATACCTGAGAGGTGGGTTACTGACAGAGAGGTAATACCTGAGAGATGATATACTGACAGAGAGGTAATACCTGAGACCAGGGTTACTGACAGAGAGGTAAATACCTGAGACCAGGGTTACTGACAGAGAGGTAATACCTGAGACCAGGGTTACTGACAGAGATGGGTTACTGACAGAGAGGTAAATACCTGAGAGATGGGTTACTGACAGAGATGGGTTACTGACAGAGATGGGTTACTGACAGAGATGGGTTACTGACAGAGAGGTAATACCTGAGAGATGGGTTACTGACAGAGAGGTCAATACCTGAGAGATGGGTTACTGACAGAGAGGTAAATACCTGAGAGATGGGTTACTGACAGAGAGGTAAATACCTGAAAGATGGGTTACTGACAGAGAGGTAATACCTGAGAGATGGGTTACTGACAGAGAGGTAATACCTGAGAGATGGGTTACTGACAGAGAGGTAATACCTGAGACCAGGGTTACTGACAGAGAGGTAATACCTGAGACCAGGGTTACTGACAGAGAGGTAATACCTGAGACCAGGGTTACTGACAGAGAGGTAAATACCTGAGAGATGGGTTACTGACAGAGAGATGGGTTACTGACAGAGAGGTAAATACCTGAGAGATGGGTTACTGACAGAGAGATGGGTTACTGACAGAGAGGTAAATACCTGAGAGATGGGTTACTGACAGAGAGGTAAATACCTGAGACCAGGGTTACTGACATAGAGGTAAATACCTGAGACCAGGGTTACTGACAGAGAGGTAAATACCTGAGAGATGGGTTACTGACAGAGAGGTAAATACCTGAGAGATGGGTTACTGACAGAGAGGTACATACCTGAGAGATGGGTTACTGACAGAGAGGTACATACCTGAGAGATGGGTTACTGACAGAGAGGTACATACCTGAGAGATGGGTTACTGACAGAGAGGTAAATACCTGAGAGATGGGTTACTGACAGAGAGGTAAACACCTGAGAGATGGGTTACTGACAGAGAGGTAATACCTGAGAGATGGGTTACGGACAGAGAGGTAAATACCTGAGACCAGGGTTACTGACAGAGAGGTAAATACCTGAGAGATGGGTTACTGACAGAGAGGTAATACCTGAGACCAGGGTTACTGACAGAGAGGTAAATACCTGAGAGGTGGGTTACTGACAGAGAGGTAATACCTGAGAGATGATATACTGACAGAGAGGTAATACCTGAGACCAGGGTTACTGACAGAGAGGTAAATACCTGAGACCAGGGTTACTGACAGAGAGGTAAATACCTGAGACCAGGGTTACTGACAGAGAGGTAAATACCTGAGACCCGGGTTACTGACAGAGATGGGTTACTGACAGAGAGGTAATACCTGAGACCAGGGTTACTGACAGAGATGGGTTACTGACAGAGAGGTAAATACCTGAGAGATGAGTTACTGACAGAGAGATAAATACCTGAGAGATGGGTTACTGACAGAGATGGGTTACTGACAGAGATGGGTTACTGACAGAGAGGTAATACCTGAGAGATGGGTTACTGACAGAGAGGTAAATACCTGAGAGATGGGTTACTGACAGAGAGGTAAATACCTGAGAGATGGGTTACTGACAGAGAGGTAAATACCTGAAAGATGGGTTACTGACAGAGAGGTAAATAACTGAGACCAGGGTTACTGACAGAGAGGTAATACCTGAGAGATGGGTTACTGACAGAGAGGTAATACCTGAGAGGTGGGTTACTGACAGAGAAGTAATACCTGAGAGATGGGTTACTGACAGAGAGGTAATACCTGAGAGATGGGTTACTGACAGAGAGGTAATACCTGAGACCAGGGTTACTGACAGAGAGGTAATACCTGAGACCAGGGTTACTGACAGAGAGGTAATACCTGAGACCAGGGTTACTGACAGAGAGGTAATACCTGAGACCAGGGTTACTGACAGAGAGGTAATACCTGAGACCAGGGTTACTGACAGAGATGGGTTACTGACAGAGAGGTAAATACCTGAGAGATGGGTTACTGACAGAGAGGTAATACCTGAGAGATGATATACTGACAGAGAGGTAAATACCTGAGACCAGGGTTACTGACAGAGAGGTACATACCTGAGAGATGGGTTACTGACAGAGAGGTAAATACCTGAGAGATGGGTTACTGACAGAGAGATGGGTTACTGACAGAGAGGTAAATACCTGAGAGATGGGTTACTGACATAGAGATGGGTTACTGACAGAGAGGTAAATACCTGAGAGATGGGTTACTGACAGAGAGGTAAATACCTGAGAGATGGGTTACTGACAGAGAGGTAATACCTGAGAGATGATATACTGACAGAGAGGTAATACCTGAGAGATGGGTTACTGACAGAGAGATAAATACCTGAGACCAGGGTTACTGACAGAGAGGTAAATACCTGAGAGATGGGTTACTGACAGAGAGGTAAATACCTGAGAGATGGGTTACTGACAGAGAGGTAAATACCTGAGAGATGGGTTACTGACAGAGAGGTAATACCTGAGAGATGATATACTGACAGAGAGGTAATACCTGAGACCAGGGTTACTGACAGAGAGGTAAATACCTGAGAGGTGGGTTACTGACAGAGAGGTAATACCTGAGAGATGATATACTGACAGAGAGGTAATACCTGAGACCAGGGTTACTGACAGAGAGGTAAATACCTGAGACCAGGGTTACTGACAGAGAGGTAAATACCTGAGACCAGGGTTACTGACAGAGATGGGTTACTGACAGAGAGGTAAATACCTGAGAGATGGGTTACTGACAGAGATGGGTTACTGACAGAGATGGGTTACTGACAGAGAGGTAATACCTGAGAGATGGGTTACGGACAGAGAGGTAAATACCTGAGAGATGGGTTACTGACAGAGAGGTAAATACCTGAGAGATGGGTTACTGACAGAGAGGTAAATACCTGAGAGATGGGTTACTGACAGAGAGGTACATACCTGAGAGATGGGTTACTGACAGAGAGGTACATACCTGAGAGATGGGTTACTGACAGAGAGGTAAATACCTGAGAGATGGGTTACTGACAGAGAGGTAAACACCTGAGAGATGGGTTACTGACAGAGAGGTAATACCTGAGAGATGGGTTACGGACAGAGAGGTAAATACCTGAGACCAGGGTTACTGACAGAGAGGTAAATACCTGAGAGATGGGTTTCTGACAGAGAGGTAATACCTGAGACCAGGGTTACTGACAGAGAGGTAAATACCTGAGAGGTGGGTTACTGACAGAGAGGTAATACCTGAGAGATGATATACTGACAGAGAGGTAATACCTGAGACCAGGGTTACTGACAGAGAGGTAAATACCTGAGACCAGGGTTACTGACAGAGAGGTAAATACCTGAGACCAGGGTTACTGACAGAGAGGTAAATACCTGAGACCCGGGTTACTGACAGAGATGGGTTACTGACAGAGAGGTAATACCTGAGACCAGGGTTACTGACAGAGATGGGTTACTGACAGAGAGGTAAATACCTGAGAGATGAGTTACTGACAGAGAGATAAATACCTGAGAGATGGGTTACTGACAGAGATGGGTTACTGACAGAGATGGGTTACTGACAGAGAGGTAATACCTGAGAGATGGGTTACTGACAGAGAGGTAAATACCTGAGAGATGGGTTACTGACAGAGAGGTAAATACCTGAGAGATGAGTTACTGACAGAGAGATAAATACCTGAGAGATGGGTTACTGACAGAGATGGGTTACTGACAGAGATGGGTTACTGACAGAGAGGTAATACCTGAGAGATGGGTTACTGACAGAGAGGTAAATACCTGAGAGATGGGTTACTGACAGAGAGGTAAATACCTGAGAGATGGGTTACTGACAGAGAGGTAAATACCTGAAAGATGGGTTACTGACAGAGAGGTAAATAACTGAGACCAGGGTTACTGACAGAGAGGTAATACCTGAGAGATGGGTTACTGACAGAGAGGTAATACCTGAGAGGTGGGTTACTGACAGAGAGGTAATACCTGAGAGATGGGTTACTGACAGAGAGGTAATACCTGAGAGATGGGTTACTGACAGAGAGGTAATACCTGAGACCAGGGTTACTGACAGAGAGGTAATACCTGAGACCAGGGTTACTGACAGAGAGGTAATACCTGAGACCAGGGTTACTGACAGAGAGGTAATACCTGAGAGATGGGTTACTGACAGAGAGGTAAATACCTGAGAGATGGGTTACTGACAGAGAGATGGGTTACTGACAGAGAGGTAAATACCTGAGAGATGGGTTACTGACAGAGAGATGGGTTACTGACAGAGAGGTAAATACCTGAGAGATGGGTTACTGACAGAGAGGTCAATACCTGAGACCAGGGTTACTGACAGAGAGGTAAATACCTGAGACCAGGGTTACTGACAGAGAGGTAAATACCTGAGAGATGGGTTACTGACAGAGAGGTAAATACCTGAGAGATGGGTTACTGACAGAGAGGTACATACCTGAGAGATGGGTTACTGACAGAGAGGTACATACCTGAGAGATGGGTTACTGACAGAGAGGTAAATACCTGAGAGATGGGTTACTGACAGAGAGGTAAATACCTGAGAGATGGGTTACTGACAGAGAGGTAAACACCTGAGAGATGGGTTACTGACAGAGAGGTAATACCTGAGAGATGGGTTACTGACAGAGAGGTAAATACCTGAGACCAGGGTTACTGACAGAGAGGTAAATACCTGAGAGATGGGTTACTGACAGAGAGGTAATACCTGAGAGATGGGTTACTGACAGAGAGGTAATACCTGAGACCAGGGTTACTGACAGAGAGGTAAATACCTGAGAGGTGGGTTACTGACAGAGAGGTAATACCTGAGAGATGGGTTACTGACAGAGAGGTAATACCTGAGACCAGGGTTACTGACAGAGATGGGTTACTGACAGAGAGGTAAATACCTGAGAGATGAGTTACTGACAGAGAGATAAATACCTGAGAGATGGGTTACTGACAGAGATGGGTTACTGACAGAGGTGGGTTACTGACAGAGAGGTAATACCTGAGAGATGGGTTACTGACAGAGAGGTAAATACCTGAGAGATGGGTTACTGACAGAGAGGTAAATACCTGAGAGATGAGTTACTGACAGAGAGATAAATACCTGAGAGATGGGTTACTGACAGAGATGGGATACTGACAGAGATGGGTTACTGACAGAGAGGTAATACCTGAGAGATGGGTTACTGACAGAGAGGTAAATACCTGAGAGATGGGTTACTGACAGAGAGGTAAATACCTGAGAGATGGGTTACTGACAGAGAGGTAAATACCTGAAAGATGGGTTACTGACAGAGAGGTAAATAACTGAGACCAGGGTTACTGACAGAGAGGTAATACCTGAGAGATGGGTTACTGACAGAGAGGTAATACCTGAGAGGTGGGTTACTGACAGAGAGGTAATACCTGAGAGATGGGTTACTGACAGAGAGGTAATACCTGAGAGATGGGTTACTGACAGAGAGGTAATACCTGAGACCAGGGTTACTGACAGAGAGGTAATACCTGAGACCAGGGTTACTGACAGAGAGGTAATACCTGAGACCAGGGTTACTGACAGAGAGGTAATACCTGAGAGATGGGTTACTGACAGAGAGGTAAATACCTGAGAGATGGGTTACTGACAGAGAGATGGGTTACTGACAGAGAGGTAAATACCTGAGAGATGGGTTACTGACAGAGAGATGGGTTACTGACAGAGAGGTAAATACCTGAGAGATGGGTTACTGACAGAGAGGTAAATACCTGAGACCAGGGTTACTGACAGAGAGGTAAATACCTGAGACCAGGGTTACTGACAGAGAGGTAAATACCTGAGAGATGGGTTACTGACAGAGAGGTAAATACCTGAGAGATGGGTTACTGACAGAGAGGTACATACCTGAGAGATGGGTTACTGACAGAGAGGTACATACCTGAGAGATGGGTTACTGACAGAGAGGTAAATACCTGAGAGATGGGTTACTGACAGAGAGGTAAATACCTGAGAGATGGGTTACTGACAGAGAGGTAAACACCTGAGAGATGGGTTACTGACAGAGAGGTAATACCTGAGAGATGGGTTACTGACAGAGAGGTAAATACCTGAGACCAGGGTTACTGACAGAGAGGTAAATACCTGAGAGATGGGTTACTGACAGAGAGGTAATACCTGAGAGATGGGTTACTGACAGAGAGGTAATACCTGAGACCAGGGTTACTGACAGAGAGGTAAATACCTGAGAGGTGGGTTACTGACAGAGAGGTAATACCTGAGAGATGGGTTACTGACAGAGAGGTAATACCTGAGACCAGGGTTACTGACAGAGAGGTAAATACCTGAGACCAGGGTTACTGACAGAGAGGTAAATACCTGAGACCAGGGTTACTGACAGAGAGGTAAATACCTGAGACCCGGGTTACTGACAGAGATGGGTTACTGACAGAGAGGTAATACCTGAGACCAGGGTTACTGACAGAGATGGGTTACTGACAGAGAGGTAAATACCTGAGAGATGAGTTACTGACAGAGAGATAAATACCTGAGAGATGGGTTACTGACAGAGAGGTAATACCTGAGAGATGGGTTACTGACAGAGAGGTAAATACCTGAGAGATGGGTTACTGACAGAGAGGTAAATACCTGAGAGATGGGTTACTGACAGAGAGGTAAATACCTGAAAGATGGGTTACTGACAGAGAGGTAAATAACTGAGACCAGGGTTACTGACAGAGAGGTAATACCTGAGAGATGGGTTACTGACAGAGAGGTAATACCTGAGAGGTGGGTTACTGACAGAGAGGTAATACCTGAGAGATGGGTTACTGACAGAGAGGTAATACCTGAGACCAGGGTTACTGACAGAGAGGTAATACCTGAGACCAGTGTTACTGACAGAGAGGTAATACCTGAGAGATGGGTTACTGACAGAGAGGTAAATACCTGAGAGATGGGTTACTGACAGAGAGGTAATACCTGAGAGATGGGTTACTGACAGAGAGATGGGTTACTGACAGAGAGGTAATACCTGAGAGATGGGTTACTGACAGAGAGGTAAATACCTGAGAGATGGGTTACTGACAGAGAGGTAAATACCTGAGAGATGGGTTACTGACAGAGAGGTAATACCTGAGAGGTGGGTTACTGACAGAGAGATGGGTTACTGACAGAGAGGTAAATACCTGAGAGATGGGTTACTGACAGAGAGATGGGTTACTGACAGAGAGGTAATACCTGAGAGATGGGTTACTGACAGAGAGGTAAATACCTGAGAGATGGGTTACTGACAGAGAGGTAAATACCTGAGAGATGGGTTACTGACAGAGAGGTAAACACCTGAGAGATGGGTTACTGACAGAGAGGTAATACCTGAGAGATGGGTTACTGACAGAGAGGTAAATACCTGAGACCAGGGTTACTGACAGAGAGGTAAATACCTGAGAGATGGGTTACTGACAGAGAGGTAATACCTGAGAGATGGGTTACTGACAGAGAGGTAAATACCTGAGAGGTGGGTTACTGACAGAGAGGTAATACCTGAGAGATGATATACTGACAGAGAGGTAATACCTGAGACCAGGGTTACTGACAGAGAGGTAAATACCTGAGACCAGGGTTACTGACAGAGGTAAATACCTGAGACCCGGGTTACTGACAGAGATGGGTTACTGACAGAGAGGTAATACCTGAGACCAGGGTTACTGACAGAGATGGGTTACTGACAGAGAGGTAAATACCTGAGAGATGAGTTACTGACAGAGAGATAAATACCTGAGAGATGGGTTACTGACAGAGATGGGTTACTGACAGAGAGGTAATACCTGAGAGATGGGTTACTGACAGAGAGGTAAATACCTGAGAGATGGGTTACTGACAGAGAGGTAAATACCTGAGAGATGGGTTACTGACAGAGAGGTAAATACCTGAGAGATGGGTTACTGACAGAGAGGTAAATACCTGAAAGATGGGTTACTGACAGAGAGGTAAATAACTGAGACCAGAGTTACTGACAGAGAGGTAATACCTGAGAGATGGGTTACTGACAGAGAGGTAATACCTGAGAGGTGGGTTACTGACAGAGAGGTAATACCTGAGAGATGGGTTACTGACAGAGAGGTAATACCTGAGAGATGGGTTACTGACAGAGAGGTAATACCTGAGACCAGGGTTACTGACAGAGAGGTAATACCTGAGACCAGTGTTACTGACAGAGAGGTAATACCTGAGAGATGGGTTACTGACAGAGAGGTAAATACCTGAGAGATGGGTTACTGACAGAGAGATGGGTTACTGACAGAGAGGTAAATACCTGAGAATTGGGTTACTGACAGAGAGGTAAATACCTGAGAGATGGGTTACTGACAGAGAGGTAAATACCTGAAAGATGGGTTACTGACAGAGAGGTAAATAACTGAGACCAGGGTTACTGACAGAGAGGTAATACCTGAGAGATGGGTTACTGACAGAGAGGTAATACCTGAGAGGTGGGTTACTGACAGAGAGGTAATACCTGAGAGATGGGTTACTGACAGAGAGGTAATACCTGAGAGATGGGTTACTGACAGAGAGGTAATACCTGAGACCAGGGTTACTGACAGAGAGGTAATACCTGAGACCAGGGTTACTGACAGAGAGGTAATACCTGAGAGATGGGTTACTGACAGAGCGGTAAATACCTGAGAGATGGGTTACTGACAGAGAGATGGGTTACTGACAGAGAGGTAAATAACTGAGAGATGGGTTACTGACAGAGAGATGGGTTACTGACAGAGAGGTAAATACCTGAGAGATGGGTTACTGACAGAGAGGTAAATACCTGAGACCAGGGATACTGACAGAGAGGTAAATACCTGAGACCAGGGTTACTGACAGAGAGGTAAATACCTGAGAGATGGGTTACTGACAGAGAGGTAAATACCTGAGAGATGGGTTACTGACAGAGAGGTAAACACCTGAGAGATGGGTTACTGACAGAGAGGTAATACCTGAGAGATGGGTTACTGACAGAGAGGTAAATACCTGAGACCAGGGTTACTGACAGAGAGGTAAATACCTGAGAGATGGGTTACTGACAGAGAGGTAATACCTGAGAGATGGGTTACTGACAGAGAGGTAAATACCTGAGAGGTGGGTTACTGACAGAGAGGTAATACCTGAGAGATGATATACTGACAGAGAGGTAATACCTGAGACCAGGGTTACTGACAGAGAGGTAAATACCTGAGACCAGGGTTACTGACAGAGAGGTAAATACCTGAGACCCGGGTTACTGACAGAGATGGGTTACTGACAGAGAGGTAATACCTGAGACCAGGGTTACTGACAGAGATGGGTTACTGACAGAGAGGTAAATACCTGAGAGATGAGTTACTGACAGAGAGATAAATACCTGAGAGATGGGTTACTGACAGAGATGGGTTACTGACAGAGAGGTAATACCTGAGAGATGGGTTACTGACAGAGAGGTAAATACCTGAGAGATGGGTTACTGACAGAGAGGTAAATACCTGAGAGATGGGTTACTGACAGAGAGGTAAATACCTGAAAGATGGGTTACTGACAGAGAGGTAAATAACTGAGACCAGAGTTACTGACAGAGAGGTAATACCTGAGAGATGGGTTACTGACAGAGAGGTAATACCTGAGAGGTGGGTTACTGACAGAGAGGTAATACCTGAGAGATGGGTTACTGACAGAGAGGTAATACCTGAGAGATGGGTTACTGACAGAGAGGTAATACCTGAGACCAGGGTTACTGACAGAGAGGTAATACCTGAGACCAGTGTTACTGACAGAGAGGTAATACCTGAGAGATGGGTTACTGACAGAGAGGTAAATACCTGAGAGATGGGTTACTGACAGAGAGATGGGTTACTGACAGAGAGGTAAATACCTGAGAATTGGGTTACTGACAGAGAGGTAAATACCTGAGAGATGGGTTACTGACAGAGCGGTAAATACCTGAGAGATGGGTTACTGACAGAGAGATGGGTTACTGACAGAGAGGTAAATAACTGAGAGATGGGTTACTGACAGAGAGATGGGTTACTGACAGAGAGGTAAATACCTGAGAGATGGGTTACTGACAGAGAGGTAAATACCTGAGACCAGGGATACTGACAGAGAGGTAAATACCTGAGACCAGGGTTACTGACAGAGAGGTAAATACCTGAGAGATGGGTTACTGACAGAGAGGTACATACCTGAGAGATGGGTTACTGACAGAGAGGTACATACCTGAGAGATGGGTTACTGACAGAGAGGTAATACCTGAGAGATGGGTTACTGACAGAGAGGTAAATACCTGAGAGATGGGTTACTGACAGAGAGGTAAACACCTGAGAGATGGGTTACTGACAGAGAGGTAATACCTGAGAGATGGGTTACTGACAGAGAGGTAAATACCTGAGACCAGGGTTACTGACAGAGAGGTAAATACCTGAGAGATGGGTTACTGACAGAGAGGTAATACCTGAGAGATGGGTTACTGACAGAGAGGTAATACCTGAGACCAGGGTTACTGACAGAGAGGTAAATACCTGAGAGATGGGTTACTGACAGAGAGGTAAATACCTGAGAGATGGGTTACTGACAGAGAGGTAATACCTGAGAGATGAGTTACTGACAGAGAGGTAAATATCTGAGACCAGGGTTACTGACAGAGAGGTACATACCTGAGAGATGGGTTACTGACAGAGAGGTAATACCTGAGAGATGAGTTACTGACAGAGAGGTAAATACCTGAGACCAGGGTTACTGACAGAGAGGTAAATACCTGAGAGATGGGTTACTGACAGAGAGGTAAATACCTGAGAGATGGGTTACTGACAGAGAGGTAATACCTGAGAGATGGGTTACTGACAGAGAGGTAAATACCTGAGAGATGGGTTACTGACAGAGAGGTAATACCTGAGAGATGGGTTACTGACAGAGAGGTAAATACCTGAGAGATGGGTTACTGACAGAGAGGTAAATACCTGAGACCAGGGTTACTGACAGAGAGGTAAATACCTGAGAGATGGGTTACTGACAGAGAGGTAATACCTGAGAGATGGGTTACTGACAGAGAGGTAAATACCTGAGAGATGGGTTACTGACAGAGAGGTAAATACCTGAGACCAGGGTTACTGACAGAGAGGTAAATACCTGAGAGATGGGTTACTGACAGAGAGGTAAATACCTGAGAGATGGGTTACTGACAGAGAGGTAAATACCTGAGAGATGGGTTACTGACAGAGAGGTACATAGCTGAGAGACGGGTTACTGACAGAGAGGTAATACCTGAGACCAGGGTTACTGACAGAGAGGTAAATACCTGAGAGATGGGTTACTGACAGAGAGGTAAATACCTGAGAGATGGGTTACTGACAGAGATGGGTTACTGACAGAGAGGTAAATACCTGAGAGATGGGTTACTGACAGAGAGGTAAATACCTGAGAGATGGGTTACTGACAGAGAGGTAAATACCTGAGACCAGGGTTACTGACAGAGAGGTAAATACCTGAGAGATGGGTTATTGACAGAGAGGTAAATACCTGAGAGATGGGTTACTGACAGAGAGGTAAATACCTGAGACCAGGGTTACTGACAGAGAGGTAAATACCTGAGAGATGGGTTACTGACAGAGAGGTAATACCTGAGAGATGGGTTACTGACAGAGAGGTAAATACCTGAGAGATGGGTTACTGACAGAGAGGTAAATACCTGAGAGATGGGTTACTGACAGAGAGGTACATAGCTGAGAGACGGGTTACTGACAGAGAGGTAATACCTGAGACCAGGGTTACTGACAGAGAGGTAAATACCTGAGAGATGGGTTACTGACAGAGAGGTAAATACCTGAGAGATGGGTTACTGACAGAGAGGTAAATACCTGAGACCAGGGTTACTGACAGAGAGGTAAATACCTGAGAGATGGGTTACTGACAGAGAGGTAAATACCTGAGAGATGGGTTACTGACAGAGAGGTAATACCTGAGAGATGGGTTACTGACAGAGAGGTAAATAACTGAGAGACGGGTTACCGACAGAGAGGTAATACCTGAGAGATGGGTTACTGACAGAGAGGTAAATACCTGAGAGATGGGTTACTGACAGAGAGGTAAATACCTGAGACCAGGGTTACTGACAGAGAGGTAAATACCTGAGAGATGGGTTATTGACAGAGAGGTAATACCTGAGAGATGGGTTACTGACAGAGAGGTAAATACCTGAGAGATGGGTTACTGACAGAGAGGTACATACCTGAGAGATGGGTTACTGACAGAGAGGTACATACCTGAGAGATGGGTTACTGACAGAGAGGTAAATACCTGAGAGATGGGTTACTGACAGAGAGGTAAATACCTGAAAGATGGGTTACTGACAGAGAGGTAAATAACTGAGACCAGGGTTACTGACAGAGAGGTAATACCTGAGAGATGGGTTACTGACAGAGAGGTAATACCTGAGAGGTGGGTTACTGACAGAGAGGTAATACCTGAGAGATGGGTTACTGACAGAGAGGTAATACCTGAGACCAGGGTTACTGACAGAGAGGTAATACCTGAGAGATGGGTTACTGACAGAGAGGTAAATACCTGAGAGATGGGTTACTGACAGAGAGGTAAATACCTGAGACCAGGGTTACTGACAAAGAGGTAAATACCTGAGAGATGGGTTACTGACAGAGAGGTAATACCTGAGAGATGGGTTACTGACAGAGAGGTAATACCTGAGAGATGGGTTACTGACAGAGGTAAATACCTGAGAGATGGGTTACTGACAGAGAGGTAATACCTGAGAGATGGGTTACTGACAGAGAGGTAAATACCTGAGAGATGGGTTACCGACAGAGAGGTAATACCTGAGAGATGGGTTACTGACAGAGAGGTAAATACCTGAGACCAGGGTTACTGACAGAGAGGTAAATACCTGAGACCAGGGTTACTGACAGAGATGGGTTACTAACAGAGAGGTAATACCTGAGACCAGGGTTACTGACAGAGATGGGTTACTGACAGAGAGGTAAATACCTGAGAGATGGGTTACTGACAGAGATGGGTTACTGACAGAGAGGTAAATACCTGAGAGATGGGTTACTGACAGAGAGGTAAATACCTGAAAGATGGGTTACTGACAGAGGTAAATAACTGAGACCAGGGCTACTGACAGAGAGGTAATACCTGAGAGGTGGGTTACTGACAGAGAGGTAATACCTGAGAGATGGGTTACTGACAGAGAGGTAATACCTGAGAGATGGGTTACTGACAGAGAGGTAATACCTGAGAGATGGGTTACTGACAGAGAGGTAAATACCTGAGACCAGGGTTACTGACAGAGAGGTAAATACCTGAGACCAGGGTTACTGACAGAGAGGTAATACCTGAGACCAGGGTTACTGACAGAGAGGTAATACCTGAGAGATGGGTTACTGACAGAGAGGTAAATACCTGAGAGATGGGTTACTGACAGAGAGGTAAATACCTGAGAGATGGGTTACTGACAGAGAGGTCAATACCTGAGAGATGGGTTACTGACAGAGAGGTAAAAACCTGAGAGATGGGTTACTGACAGAGAGGTAAATACCTGAGAGATGGGTTACTGACAGAGAGGTAAATACCTGAGAGATGGGTTACTGACAGAGAGGTAATACCTGAGAGATGGGTTACTGACAGAGACGTAAATACCTGAGAGATGGGTTACTGACAGAGAGGTAAATACCTGAGAGATGGGTTACTGACAGAGAGGTCTTACCCGAGAGATGGGTTACTGACAGAGAGGTAAATACCTGAGAGATGGGTTACTGACAGAGAGGTAATACATTTACATTTACATTTAAGTCATTTAGCAGACGCTCTTATCCAGAGCGACTTACAAATTGGTGCATTCACCTTATGACCTCCAGTGGAACAGTAGTGCATCTAAATCTTTTCAGGGGGAGGGGGGGTGAGAGGGATTACTTTATCCTATCCTAGGTATTCCTTAAAGAGGTGGGGTTTCAGGTGTCTCCGGAAGGTGGTGATTGACTCCGCTGTCCTGGCGTCGTGAGGGAGTTTGTTCCACCATTGGGGGGCCAGAGCAGCGAACAGTTTTGACTGGGCTGAGCGGGAACTGTACTTCCTCAGTGGTAGGGAGGCGAGCAGGCCAGAGGTGGATGAACGCAGTGCCCTTGTTTGGGTGTAGGGCCTGATCAGAGCCTGGAGGTACTGAGGTGCCGTTCCCCTCACAGCTCCGTAGGCAAGCACCATGGTCTTGTAGCGGATGCGAGCTTCAACTGGAAGCCAGTGGAGGGAGCGGAGGAGCGGGGTGACGTGAGAGAACTTGGGAAGGTTGAACACCAGACGGGCTGCGGCGTTCTGGATGAGTTGTAGGGGTTTAATGGCACAGGCAGGGAGCCCAGCCAACAGCGAGTTGCAGTAATCCAGACGGGAGATGACAAGTGCCTGGATTAGGACCTGCGCCGCTTCCTGTGTGAGGCAGGGTCGTACTCTGCGGATGTTGTAGAGCATGAACCTACAGGAACGGGCCACCGCCTTGATGTTAGTTGAGAACGACAGGGTGTTGTCCAGGATCACGCCAAGGTTCTTAGCGCTCTGGGAGGAGGACACAATGGAGTTGTCAACCGTGATGGCGAGATCATGGAACGGGCAGTCCTTCCCGGGAGGAAGAGCAGCTCCGTCTTGCCGAGGTTCAGCTTGAGGTGGTGATCCGTCATCCACACTGATATGTCTGCCAGACATGCAGAGATGCGATTCGCCACCTGGTCATCAGAAGGGGAAAGGAGAAGATTAATTGTGTGTCGTCTGCATAGCAATGATAGGAGAGACCATGTGAGGTTATGACAGAGCCAAGTGACTTGGTGTATAGCGAGAATAGGAGAGGGCCTAGAACAGAGCCCTGGGGGACACCAGTGGTGAGAGCACGTGGTGTGGAGACGGATTCTCGCCACGCCACCTGGTAGGAGCGACCTGTCAGGTAGGACGCAATCAAGCGTGGGCCGCGCCGGAGATGCCCAACTCGGAGAGGGTGGAGAGGAGGATCTGATGGTTCACAGTATCGAAGGCAGCCGATAGGTCTAGAAGGATGAGAGCAGAGGAGAGAGAGTTAGCTTTAGCAGTGCGGAGCGCCTCCGTGATACAGAGAAGAGCAGTCTCAGTTGAATGACTAGTCTTGAAACCTGACTGATTTGGATCAAGAAGGTCATTCTGAGAGAGATAGCGGGAGAGCTGGCCAAGGACGGCACGTTCAAGAGTTTTGGAGAGAAAAGAAAGAAGGGATACTGGTCTGTAGTTGTTGACATCGGAGGGATCGAGTGTAGGTTTTTTCAGAAGGGGTGCAACTCTCGCTCTCTTGAAGACGGAAGGGACGTAGCCAGCGGTCAGGGATGAGTTGATGAGCGAGGTGAGGTAAGGGAGGAGGTCTCCGGAAATGGTCTGGAGAAGAGAGGAGGGGATAGGGTCAAGCGGGCAGGTTGTAGGGCGGCCGGCCGTCACAAGACGCGAGATTTCATCTGGAGAGAGAGGGGAGAAAGAGGTCAGAGCACAGGGTAGGGCAGTGTGAGCAGAACCAGCGGTGTCGTTTGACTTAGCAAACGAGGATCGGATGTCGTCGACCTTCTTTTCAAAATGGTTGACGAAGTCATCTGCAGAGAGGGAGGAGGGGGGGAGGGGGAGGAGGATTCAGGAGGGAGGAGAAGGTTGCAAAGAGCTTCCTAGGGTTAGAGGCAGATGCTTGGAATTTAGAGTGGTAGAAAGTGGCTTTAGCAGCAGAGAGAGAAGAGGAAAATGTAGAGAGAGGAGGGAGTGAAAGGATGTCAGGTCCGCAGGGAGGCGAGTTTTCCTCCATTTCCGCTCGGCTGCCCGGAGCCCTGTTCTGTGAGCTCGCAATGAGTCGGCCGAGCCACGGAGCGGGAGGGGAGGACCGAGCCGGCCTGGAGGATAGGGGACATAGAGAGTCAAAGGATGCAGAAAGGGAGGAGAGGAGGGTTGAGGAGGCAGAATCAGGAGATAGGTTGGAGAAGGTTTGAGCAGAGGGAAGAGATGATAGGATGGAAGAGGAGAGAGTAGCGGGGAGAGAGAGCGAAGGTTGGGACGGCGCGATACCATCCGAGTAGGGGCAGTGTGGGAAGTGTTGGATGAGAGCGAGAGGGAAAAGGATACAAGGTAGTGGTCGGAGACTTGGAGGGGAGTTGCAACGAGGTTAGTGGAAGAACAGCATCTAGTAAAGATCAGGTCGAGCGTATTTCCTGCCTTGTGAGTAGGGGGGGAAGGTGAGAGGGTGAGGTCAAAAGAGGAGAGGAGTGGAAAGAAGGAGGCAGAGAGGAATGAGTCAAAGGTAGGCGTGGGGAGGTTAAAGTCGCCCAGAACTGTGACAGGTGAGCCGTCCTCAGGAAAGGAGCTTATCAAGGCATCATGCTCATTGATGAACTCTCCGAGGGAACCTGGAGGGCGATAAATGATAAGGATGTTAAGCTTGAAAGGGCTGGTAACTGTGACAGCATGGAATTCAAAGGAGGCGATAGACAGATGGGTAAGGGGAGAAAGAGAGAATGACCACTTGGGAGAGATGAGGATCCCGGTGCCACCACCCCGCTGACCAGAAGCTCTCGGGGTGTGCGAGAACACGTGGGCAGACGAAGAGAGAGCAGTAGGAGTAGCAGTGTTGTCTGTGGTGATCCATGTTTCCGTCAGTGCCAAGAAGTCGAGGGACTGGAGGGAGACATAGGCGGAGATGAACTCTGCCTTGTTGGCCGCAGATCGGCAGTTCCAGAGGCTACCGGAGACCTGGAACTCCACGTGGGTCGTGCGCGCTGGGACCACCAGATTAGGGTGGCCGCGGCCATACCTGAGAGATGGGTTACTGACAGAGAGGTAAATACCTGAGAGATGGGTTACTGACAGAGAGGTAATACCTGAGACCAGGGTTACTGACAGAGATGGGTTACTGACAGAGAGGTAATACCTGAGCCCAGGGTTACTGACAGAGATGGGTTACTGACAGAGAGGTAAATACCTGAGACCAGGGTTACTGACAGAGATGGGTTACTGACAGAGAGGTAAATACCTGAGAGATGGGTTACTGACAGAGAGGTAAATACCTGAGACCAGGGTTACTGACAGAGATGGGTTACTGACAGAGAGGTAAATACCTGAGAGATGGGTTACTGACAGTGAGGTAAATACCTGAGAGATGGGTTACTGACAGAGAGGTAAATACCTGAGAGATGGGATACAGACAGAGAAGTAATACCTGAGACCAGGGTTACTGACAGAGAGGTAAATACCTGAGACCAGGGTTACTGACAGAGAGGTAACACCTGAGACCAGGGTTACTGACAGAGATGTAAATACCTGAGAGATGGGTTACTGACAGAGAGGTAATACCTGAGAGATGGGTTACTGACAGAGAGGTAAATACCTGAGAGATGGGTTACTGACAGAGAGGTAAATACATGAGACCAGGGTTACTGACAGAGATGGGTTACTGACAGAGAGGTAAATACCTGAGAGATGGGTTACTGACAGAGAGATAAATACCTGAGAGATGGGTTACTGACAGAGATGGGTTACTGACAGAGATGGGTTACTGACAGAGATGGGTTACTGACAGAGAGGTAATACCTGAGACCAGGGTTACTGACAGAGATGGGTTACTGACAGAGAGGTAAATACCTGAGAGATGGGTTACTGACAGAGAGATAAATACCTGAGAGATGGGTTACTGACAGAGATGGGTTACTGACAGAGACGGGTTACTGACAGAGAGGTAAATACCTGAGAGATGGGTTACTGACAGAGAGGTAAATACCTGAAAGATGGGTTACTGACAGAGAGGTAAATAACTGAGACCAGGGTTACTGACAGAGAGGTAATACCTGAGAGGTGGGTTACTGACAGAGGTAATACCTGAGAGATGGGTTACTGACAGAGAGGTAAATACCTGAGAGACGGGTTACCGACAGAGAGGTAATACCTGAGAGATGGGTTACTGACAGAGAGGTAAATACCTGAGAGATGGGTTACTGACAGAGAGGTAAATACCTGAGACCAGGGTTACTGACAGAGAGGTAAATACCTGAGAGATGATATACTGACAGAGAGGTAATACCTGAGAGATGGGTTACTGACAGAGGTAAATACCTGAGAGATGGGTTACTGACAGAGAGGTAAATACCTGAGACCAGGGTTACTGGCAGAGAGGTAAATACCTGAGACCCGGGTTACTGACAGAGATGGGTTACTGACAGAGAGGTAATACCTGAGACCAGGGTTACTGACAGAGATTGGTTACTGACAGAGAGGTAAATACCTGAGAGATGGGTTACTGACAGAGAGATAAATACCTGAGAGATGGGTTACTGACAGAGATGGGTTACTGACAGAGATGGGTTACTGACAGAGAGGTAAATACCTGAGAGATGGGTTACTGACAGAGAGGTAAATACCTGAAAGATGGGTTACTGACAGAGAGGTAAATAACTGAGACCAGGGTTACTGACAGAGAGGTAATACCTGAGAGGTGGGTTACTGACAGAGAGGTAATACCTGAGAGATGGGTTACTGACAGAGAGGTAATACCTGAGACCAGGGTTACTGACAGAGATGGGTTACTGACAGAGAGGTAATACCTGAGCCCAGGGTTAGTGACAGAGATGGGTTACTGACAGAGAGGTAAATACCTGAGACCAGGGTTACTGACAGAGAGGTAATACCTGAGACCAGGGTTACTGACAGAGATGGGTTACTGACAGAGAGGTAAATACCTGAGAGATGGGTTACTGACAGAGAGGTAATACCTGAGAGATGGGTTACTGACAGAGAGGTAAATACCTGAGAGATGGGTTACTGACAGAGAGGTAAATACCTGAGAGATGGGTTACAGACAGAGAAGTAATACCTGAGACCAGGGTTACTGACAGAGAGGTAAATACCTGAGACCAGGGTTACTGACAGAGAGGTAACACCTGAGACCAGGGTTACTGACAGAGAGGTAAATACCTGAGAGATGATATACTGACAGAGAGGTAATACCTGAGAGATGGGTTACTGACAGAGGTAAATACCTGAGAGATGGGTTACTGACAGAGAGGTAAATACCTGAGACCAGGGTTACTGGCAGAGAGGTAAATACCTGAGACCCGGGTTACTGACAGAGATGGGTTTCTGACAGAGAGGTAATACCTGAGACCAGGGTTACTGACAGAGATTGGTTACTGACAGAGAGGTAAATACCTGAGAGATGGGTTACTGACAGAGAGATAAATACCTGAGAGATGGGTTACTGACAGAGATGGGTTACTGACAGAGATGGGTTACTGACAGAGAGGTAAATACCTGAGAGATGGGTTACTGACAGAGAGGTAAATACCTGAAAGATGGGTTACTGACAGAGAGGTAAATAACTGAGACCAGGGTTACTGACAGAGAGGTAATACCTGAGAGGTGGGTTACTGACAGAGAGGTAATACCTGAGAGATGGGTTACTGACAGAGAGGTAATACCTGAGACCAGGGTTACTGACAGAGATGGGTTACTGACAGAGAGGTAATACCTGAGCCCAGGGTTAGTGACAGAGATGGGTTACTGACAGAGAGGTAAATACCTGAGACCAGGGTTACTGACAGAGAGGTAATACCTGAGACCAGGGTTACTGACAGAGATGGGTTACTGACAGAGAGGTAAATACCTGAGAGATGGGTTACTGACAGAGAGGTAATACCTGAGAGATGGGTTACTGACAGAGAGGTAAATACCTGAGAGATGGGTTACTGACAGAGAGGTAAATACCTGAGAGATGGGTTACAGACAGAGAAGTAATACCTGAGACCAGGGTTACTGACAGAGAGGTAAATACCTGAGACCAGGGTTACTGACAGAGAGGTAACACCTGAGACCAGGGTTACTGACAGAGAGGTAAATACCTGAGAGATGGGTTACTGACAGAGAGGTAATACCTGAGAGATGGGTTACTGACAGAGAGGTAAATACCTGAGAGATGGGTTACTGACAGAGAGGTAAATACCTGAGAGATGGGTTACTGACAGAGATGGGTTACTGACAGAGATGGGTTACTGACAGAGATGGGTTACTGACAGAGAGGTAAATACCTGAGACCAGGGTTACTGACAGAGAGGTAAATACCTGAGAGATGGGTTACTGACAGAGAGGTAAATACCTGAGAGATGGGTTACTGACAGAGAGGTAAATACCTGAGAGATGGGTTACTGACAGAGATGGGTTACTGACAGAGATGGGTTACTGACAGAGATGGGTTACTGACAGAGATGGGTTACTGACAGAGATGGGTTACTGACAGAGATGGGTTACTGACAGAGAGGTAATACCTGAGAAATGGGTTACTGACACTCTCTACTTCCGGGTTGGAGCGAGCGGTCGCATTCGCACTTCGGTCCGCAGGTAGTATACATTTCATTACATTTCACTATAGCACAACGGTTTGATTTGTCTAATCTTAGCAATTTCTTCTTAGCTAGCTACATAGCCGTCTTTGTATCAAAGATAATTGCGTAATTATCGTATTTCGTCGTCCTAACGTAGTCTACACTGCTATCTGCCCAGCAGCTAGCCAGCTAGCCAGCTAGCTAACGTCCACCGTCTACCGAATAGCAGCACTGTAAAAACTATTACAGTCAACTGAACGACTTGATTAGTGTAGTGTTAGCTAGCTACATAGTTGTATTTGCTGTCTTCGTATCCAAGATAATTGTGTAGTTTAGAGTGATTATCTTAATTTACCGAGGTTAGCTAGCCAGCTATTTGTCGTCCTTAACGTAGGAGACACTGCTAGCTAGCCAACAGCTAGCCAACGTCTACCGAATAGAACTTCCTCACTCAACAACCCGGTCGCATTCCGCTTCGCTCCACAGGTAGTATCACATTTTCATTTCATTTCATTACAGTACAACGGTTTGATTTGTTTGATCGTAGCTAGCTACATAGCTAGCTACATAGCCGTCTTTGTATCAAAGATAATTGTGTAGTCTAGAGCGATTTTCTAGGTTAGCTAGCCAGCTATTGTCGTTCTTTTAACGCAACGTAACGTAATCAACACTGCTAGCTAGCCAGCTAGCCCCCGAATAGCAGCACTGTAGAAACTATCACACTCAACGGAACGACTTGATTAGTGTAGTGTCAACAACGCAGCCACTGCCAGCTAGCCTACAAAGTCAACAATGCAGCCACTGCCAGCTAGCCTACTTCAGCAGTACTGTATCATTTTAATCATTTTAGTCAATAAGATTCTTGCTACGTAAGCTTAACTTTCTGAACATTAGAGACGTGTAGTCCACTTGTCATTCCAATCTCCTTTGCCTTAGCGTAGCCTCTTCTGTAGCCTGTCAACTATGTGTCTGTCTATCCCTGTTCTCTCCTCTCTGCACAGACCATACAAACGCTCCACACCGCGTGGCCGCGGCCACCCTAATCTGGTGGTCCCAGCGCACGACCCACGTGGAGTTCCAGGTCTCCGGTAGCCTCTGGAACTGCCGATCTGCGGCCAACAAGGCAGAGTTCATCTCAGCCTATGCCTCCCTCCAGTCCCTCGACTTCTTGGCACTGACGGAAACATGGATCACCACAGATAACACTGCTAATCCTACTGCTCTCTCTTCGTCCGCCCACGTGTTCTCGCACACCCCGAGAGCTTCTGGTCAGCGGGGTGGTGGCACCGGGATCCTCATCTCTCCCAAGTGGTCATTCTCTCTTTCTCCCCTTACCCATCTGTCTATCGCCTCCTTTGAATTCCATGCTGTCACAGTTACCAGCCCTTTCAAGCTTAACATCCTTATCATTTATCGCCCTCCAGGTTCCCTCGGAGAGTTCATCAATGAGCTTGTTGCCTTGATAAGCTCCTTTCATGAGGATGGCTCACCTCTCACAGTTCTGGGCGACTTTAACCTCCCCACGTCTACCTGTGACTCATTCCTCTCTGCCTCCTTCTTTCCACTCCTCTCCTCTTTGACCTCACCCTCTCACCTTCCCCCTACTCACAAGGCAGGCAATACGCTCGACCTCATCTTTACTAGATGCTGTTCTTCCACTAACCTCATTGCAACTCCCTCCAAGTCTCCGACCACTACCTTGTATCCTTTTCCCTCTCGCTCTCATCCAACACTTCCCACACTGCCCCTACTGGATGGTATCGCGCCGTCCCAACCTTCGCTCTCTCTCCCCGCTACTCTCTCCTCTTCCATCCTATCATCTCTTCCCTCTGCTCAAACCTTCTCCAACCTATCTCCTGATTCTGCCTCCTCAACCCTCCTCTCCTCCCTTTCTGCATCCTTTGACTCTCTATGTCCCCTATCCTCCAGGCCGGCTCGGTCCTCCCTCCCGCTCCGTGGCTCGACGACTCATTGCGAGCTCACAGAACAGGGCTCCGGGCAGCCGAGCGGAAATGGAGGAAAACTCGCCTCCCTGCGGACCTGGCATCCTTTCACTCCCTCCTCTCTACATTTTCCTCTTCTGTCTCTGCTGCTAAAGCCACTTTCTACCACTCTAAATTCCAAGCATCTGCCTCTAACCCTAGGAAGCTCTTTGCCACCTTCTCCTCCCTCCTGAATCCTACCCCCCCCTCCTCCCTCTCTGCAGATGACTTCGTCAACCATTTTGAAAAGAAGGTCGACGACATCCGATCCTCGTTTGCTAAGTCAAACGACACCGCTGGTTCTGCTCACACTGCCCTACCCTGTGCTCTGACCTCTTTCTCCCCTCTCTCTCCAGATGAAATCTCGCGTCTTGTGACGGCCGGCCGCCCAACAACCTGCCCGCTTGACCCTATCCCCTCCTCTCTTCTCCAGACCATTTCCGGAGACCTTCTCCCTTACCTCACCTCGCTCATCAACTCATCCCTGACCGCTGGCTACGTCCCTTCCGTCTTCAAGAGAGCGAGAGTTGCACCCCTTCTGAAAAAACCTACACTCGATCCCTCCGATGTCAACAACTACAGACCAGTATCCCTTCTTTTTTTTCTCTCCAAAACTCTTGAACGTGCCGTCCTTGGCCAGCTCTCCCGCTATCTCTCTCAGAATGACCTTCTTGATCCAAATCAGTCAGGTTTCAAGACTAGTCATTCAACTGAGACTGCTCTTCTCTGTATCACGGAGGCGCTCCGCACTGCTAAAGCTAACTCTCTCTCCTCTGCTCTCATCCTTCTAGACCTATCGGCTGCCTTCGATACTGTGAACCATCAGATCCTCCTCTCCACCCTCTCCGAGTTGGGCATCTCGGCGCGGCCCACGCTTGGATTGCGTCCTACCTGACAGGTCGCTCCTACCAGGTGGCGTGGCGAGAATCTGTCTCCTCACCACGCGCTCACCACTGGCGTCCCCCAGGGCTCTGTTCTAGGCCCTCTCCTATTCTCGCTATACACCAAGTCACTTGGCTCTGTCATAACCTCACATGGTCTCTCCTATCATTGCTATACAGACGACACACAATTAATCTTCTCCTTTCCCCCTTCTGATGACCAGGTGGCGAATCGCATCTCTGCATGTCTGGCAGACATATCAGTGTGGATGACGGATCACCACCTCAAGCTGAACCTCGGCAAGACGGAGCTGCTCTTCCTCCCGGGAAGGACTGCCCGTTCCATGATCTCGCCATCACGGTTGACAACTCCATTGTGTCCTCCTCCCAGAGCGCTAAGAACCTTGGCGTGATCCTGGACAACACCCTGTCGTTCTCAACTAACATCAAGGCGGTGGCCCGTTCCTGTAGGTTCATGCTCTACAACATCCGCAGAGTACGACCCTGCCTCACACAGGAAGCGGCGCAGGTCCTAATCCAGGCACTTGTCATCTCCCGTCTGGATTACTGCAACTCGCTGTTGGCTGGGCTCCCTGCCTGTGCCATTAAACCCCTACAACTCATCCAGAACGCCGCAGCCCGTCTGGTGTTCAACCTTCCCAAGTTCTCTCACGTCACCCCGCTCCTCCGCTCCCTCCACTGGCTTCCAGTTGAAGCTCGCATCCGCTACAAGACCATGGTGCTTGCCTACGGAGCTGTGAGGGGAACGGCACCTCAGTACCTCCAGGCTCTGATCAGGCCCTACACCCAAACAAGGGCACTGCGTTCATCCACCTCTGGCCTGCTCGCCTCCCTACCACTGAGGAAGTACAGTTCCCGCTCAGCCCAGTCAAAACTGTTCGCTGCTCTGGCCCCCCAATGGTGGAACAAACTCCCTCACGACGCCAGGACAGCGGAGTCAATCACCACCTTCCACCTTCCGGAGACACCTGAAACCCCACCTCTTTAAGGAATACCTAGGATAGGATAAAGTAATCCTTCTCACCCCGCCCCCCCCCTTAAAAGATTTAGATGCACTATTGTAAAGTGGCTGTTCCACTGGATGTCATAAGGTGAATGGACCAATTTGTAAGTCGCTCTGGATAAGAGCGTCTGCTAAATGACTTAAATGTAATGTAAATGGTTACTGACAGAGAGGTAAATACCTGAGAGATGGGTTACTGACAGAGAGGTAATACCTGAGAGATGGGTTACTGACAGAGAGGTAAATACCTGAGAGATGGGTTACTGACAGAGATGTAAATACCTGAGAGATGGGTTACTGACAGAGAGGTAATACCTGAGAGATGGGTTACTGACAGAGAGGTAAATACCTGAGAGATGGGTTACTGACAGAGAGGTAAATACCTGAGAGATGGGTTACTGACAGAGAGGTAATACCTGAGAGATGGGTTACTGACAGAGAGGTAAATACCTGAGAGATGGGTTACTGTCAGAGAGGTAATACCTGAGAGATGGGTTACTGACAGAGAGGTAAATACCTGAGAGATGGGTTACTGACAGAGAGGTAATACCTGAGAGATGGGTTACTGACAGAGAGGTAAATACCTGAGAGATGGGTTACTGACAGAGAGGTAAATACCTGAGAGATGGGTTACTGACAGAGATGGGTTACTGACAGAGATGGGTTACTGACAGAGATGGGTTACTGACAGAGAGGTAAATACCTGAGACCAGGGTTACTGACAGAGAGGTAAATACCTGAGACCAGGGTTACTGACAGAGAGGTAATACCTGAGAGATGGGTTACTGACAGAGAGGTAAATACCTGAGAGATGGGTTACTGTCAGAGAGGTAATACCTGAGAGATGGGTTACTGACAGAGAGGTAAATACCTGAGAGATGGGTTACTGACAGAGAGGTAATACCTGAGAGATGGGTTACTGACAGAGAGGTAATACCTGAGAGATGGGTTACTGACAGAGAGGTAATACCTGAGAGATGGGTTACTGACAGAGAGGTAAATACCTGAGAGATGGGTTACTGTCAGAGAGGTAATACCTGAGAGATGGGTTACTGACAGAGAGGTAAATACCTGAGAGACGGGTTACCGACAGAGAGGTAATACCTGAGACCAGGGTTACTGACAGAGAGGTAATACCTGAGAGATGGGTTACTGACAGAGAGGTAATACCTGAGAGATGGGTTACTGACAGAGATGGGTTACTGACAGAGAGGTAATACCTGAGAGATGGGTTACTGACAGAGATGGGTTACTGACAGAGAGGTAATACCTGAGAGATGGGTTACTGACAGATAGGTAATACCTGAGAGATGGGTTACTGACAGAGAGGTAATACCTGAGAGATGGGTTACTGACAGAGAGGTAATACCTGAGAGATGGGTTACTGACAGAGAGGTAATACATGAGAGATGGGTTACTGACAGAGAGGTAAATACCTGAGAGATGGGTTACTGTCAGAGAGGTAATACCTGAGAGACGGGTTACTGACAGAGACGGGTTACTGACAGAGACGGGTTACTGACAGAGACGGGTTACTGACAGAGACGGGTTACTGACAGAGATGGGTTACTGACAGAGATGGGTTACTGACAGAGATGGGTTACTGACAGAGAGCTGAGTGAATGACATAGGATATTCTTTATCTAGGCCTATTTACTTTGACTGGATTTGACTGTTGATGATTTCTCTCTTTTGTTCTTCCTATTTACTTTTTTAAAAGACATATTATATTGTAATCCAACATTTTAGTATAGTAGCCACAGGGAGGGTTGACATTTATTCTTGTTTTCCAGAAACCCCAGTTGGAACATTCCTGGATTTCCTTCTTCCTGTATGGGTTTTTTTTCTTTGACCAGTGTTTTGCATGTCTCTACGAGGAAGAACTAAGACAAAATAACTGACAGGGATGCCTTTCATCCTTCCACTGTGACATCACCACGTTATGAGGTCAAAGAGCAGGAAGTGCTGTATAACTCCTGTCTCTGAGGGGGACAGGGCCACTCGGAGGGAGAGGGAGAGCTGACAACAATATCAACAACAACATCGACAACAACAAACATCAGGTATGAGGATTTCTTTCTTAATAACTCTATATGTCTACTTTTGTAAAGAGTAAAGTACACGACAGTTAGTAACATTATTGTGTATTGTTATTTAGTAAACTTAAATGTATATTTTTATTTAGTAAACATTAATGTGTGTTGTTATTTAGTAAACTTAAATGTGTGTTGTTATTTAGTAAACTTAAATGTGTGTTGATATTTAGTAAATGTTGTAATGCTTATACATATATGTTTGAGTAGTAGAATAGCAGAAAAGTCTGGAAGTGCAAATCATCCATAAAGTCAATCTTCCCTCAAATAATTCAATACAAATATTGACCTGTATTTTTCAGTCATTACATTTCATGACGTTAAAGTCTAAACCTGAAGCATGCGACCCATAAATACCAAACCTGAAGCATGCGACCCATAAATACCAAACCTGAAGCATGCGACCCATAAATACCAAACCTGAAGCATGCGACCC